>NC_135900.1:79279418-79344418 GCF_964194155.1 Cetorhinus maximus | reverse complement strand
CCTACATGTGTGTGGGTGTGGCTGTGTATGTTTTTGCAGGCGTGTGAGCTTCTCGTGTTTCAGTGCATCTGTGCATGCATATCCATTTATTCCAGTGTGCGCGTGTGTGTCTTTATATGTGTGTGTGTTTGTGTGTACATGTGTGTGTGTGTGTGTGTGTGTAAGCTACAGAGCAAGACAGTGTCTGTGTTACAGTATGTATGTGTCATTGCATATTTCTGTGTGTGCATGTGTGCATTCATGTGAGTGTGTGTATAAGATCGTTGTTTTAGTCTGTGTGTCGGCCTGCATGTGAGCAGCTGTTTATTTTAGCATGCATAATGGTGTGCTCCTGCATTGGTGTAATTGAGTGTAAGTGCTTATGTTTCACGTTGTGTGTGCATTAGTTTGTGCGTGTGCCTTGGTGTGTGTGTGTGTGTGTGTGTGTATGTGTGGGTTTTATTGGTGTGTGTGCAAGCGTCTGTATGTTCGTGTTTCATTCTGTGTCCATGTTCAGGAGTGAGTATTTACAACTGTGCGTTTCTGTTTGAATTAAACTGTGTGTGTGTGTGTGTTTAAGACTATGTTTGTGTGTGTGCCTGAGGTTCCGTGTGTATGTTTCCGTGTGGGGGAGAGAGGGATAAAGAGAGTTTGTTTGCCAGTTTGTGTTTGAGTGTCAGTGCGACTCTTAATGTGGATATGTGTGTGAGAATTTATGCAAAATAATGAAACAATGCTTGAGTGTGTTCTCTGTGTGTGAGTACGTGTGTTTGTGTGTGTGTGTGTGTGTTTGTTCCTGTGCCTGTGCACATCTAACAGGGTGCTTGTTTGTGTTTGCCTGTCTGTTTGTGGGTGTGTGCCGGCGTGTGTATGTGTGTATATGTTAATGAGAGAGAGAGAGAGAGAGTGGGGAAAGAGAGAGAGAGAGAGGCAGAGAGAGAGGGAGAAGAGGATGATGTTTGTGTGTGGGTGTCACGGCCAGTGTCTTAGTCCGTTTGATTCTGTATGAGTGCCTGGTCTTTATTTGTACGTGTACTTTTCTATCTGCATAATATCTCTGTGTGTATAATATTGCGTGTGTGCGTGTGTGTGTATGTGCGAGAGAGAGTCTGTGCATGTATATGTGACGATGTGTGTTGTGTTTCTGTATATGTGAATCTGTGGGCACAAATGAGCGTGCATGTCAGTGTGTGTTTGTGTGTGTGTGTGTGTGTGTGTGTGTGTGTGTGTGTGGCTTTGGCTTCATTCCGTGTGATACTGTGTGTGATTGTGTGCAGCTGTGTTCGTTCCTTATCATTCGGTGTGGCTGTGAATGCATTTATGTGTTCATATGCGTGCCTATGTGCATGTATACGTCCGTGTGTGAGATCGTGTCTGACGTTGTGCCTGTGTGTCTAGTTGAGAGTGCATGTGTGAGTGTATGTTTGTGTGCACCAGTGTCTTTGCAGGCATGTGCACTTATTGTGTTTCAGTGTGTATATTCACTCTTTACATATGCGTGCCTGATTGAGTGAGTGTTCAAGTCCATCTGTGTATCTTCGTGCTAGTCCGCCTTCTTAACCCTGTGTGAGTCCACATGTGTGTCTGTGTGTAGATGTGCATGTGTGTGTCTGTGCCCGCGTGCGTGTGTGAGTCTGTGACTGTGAGCAGGAGTGTGCACATTTGTATCTGTGCGGCTGTGCCAGCAAGTCCACACGCATTTGCATCCCTGTGTCAAAGTGTGTGTGTGTGTGTGTGTGTGTGTGTGTATGTGAATGTGTGTTCTTTTCTGTGGCTCGTGTTTGCATGTACGTCTGCACGTGTGTGTGACTGCGAGCATGTGTGTTTGTGTGTGCATGTGTGTGTGTGGTTTGTGCATGTGTATGCTCATTTGTGCGTGCTTGTGTGTGCGAGAGAGTATGCGAGAGGGAGTGTGAGACTGAGAGCGAGACTGAGAGAGATACAGAGTGTGTGAAGCGACAAGAGAGATTGAAATTTGAAAGAAAGTGACAGAGAGAGAAGAGAAAGAGAGATAGACAGAGGGAGAGAGAGAGCGAGAGAGAGAGAGAGAGAGAGACAGAGAGAGTGACAGAGAGAGAGATGGGTGGAGAAAGAAAGAGATCGGGGGTGAGAATGATGTGTCTATCTGGGTGTTTAGGTCTGTTTGCCGTTCTCTCCCCTTAGATTCGAGTCATGTTTTGCATCGCTGGGGGTATGTCGTGGTGAAGTGAGAATCTGGCTCCCTCATGTCACTCCTGCCTCCTCACAACACTACCGAATGTGTCTCCAGATATTCATGTTACAGTCCCTTCACATTCCCGTGAAATTGTTGGGAGTTGGAATAGAGATACGGAGTTTTTTCACAATTGAAATGTTCCCGTGTGGACAATGGAAATCCAACATTATGGTCACAGGACCGGGAGACAGTTTATTAAAAAAAAACAATACTTGGAATTGTATTATGTACTGTTATAAAGCTTTCTTTAACATGCATTATTTATTTTCAATAAAGGAGGAAGGAATCCTTCACACCTGGAGAAGTTTTCAACCAGCACCTGAAGCAATGTAGAAAAGTGAACTGCTTCTGTTAAAAATTTATAATTATCTAAGTGTCTATTACATGTACAGAAAGTAATTTCATATCTGTGTGTCTGGGCGTTCGTGGAGTCAGTGTTTGCTATGCTTTGCCTCACCGGTTTGCTAATAAATGCATTTTTCTTCATTTCATTTCATTATTAAAATAGCAAGAAAGTCTGTTTTGTGAGGTTTTAAAAGCTACAGCACTGAAGGGGTTAAACAATCTTTCGTTTAATGCATCTTTTTGGAGTCAGTTGAGAAGACGGAATAATGGGAAATTATTCCAAATGGTGGCCCCCTCTGCATCTCCTCTCGTTTGACCCAGTAAATTTCGGCTCCCCGTCACTCATGACTACTCCCGATTAGCCCTAATTACGCTCGTTATCCCTTCGTGCCCAAGTCCCCATTGGGTCCCCTTATTACGTTTGACTTCCCCGTCACTCATCCCAACCTCCTTCCTTACAGCCAATGCTTCTTATTTAATCTCTACTTCCTTGCATTATATCAAGAGCCTCCACTTACATTCCTTCATGTCCATTGAACTCAGAAAATCACTGGATGCAGTCACACATTTGAACATTTCAACAACTCCTTACACAAACGTTTTTTATCTTGCTTAGCATGATGACTAATTTAATTGCATAATTGCTTTCAGGACAGTGAAATTAATTAGCATTGTGACCCTAAACTGTAAATTTGGCCTCACCGAATGTGTCACTTATTACCTGGTGAACATGGCGCATCTGCAGGTCGTTATCCTGGACGAGATATTGAGACACATTCCGATTATTTATTATGAACAGATTATTTTGCTCTTATACAGCCACGTGTGTAATATTAACTCTGCCCTGCTTTATGTAGCCACTGACTTTTATGTCTGTTTCACCCTCTAATTCACCTTGATCGATTTGTGGCTATTTGTTGCCGAAGCTGAAAATGAAATTTTGCAGCGAGAAAATGGCTGCTATTTTTCTCGGAAAACTGACTGTGCAGATCTGCATAATAAAATTTTCTAGTGTTTTATGTGCTAAGGTCGGTATTATTGGCTCGTGAACATACCCTGGTTTTGTGAGATCACTCTCGGTGCAGAGCCGTCTTCGTTCTGGGGACCATTCGAGTTCCTCCACGACTTTTTAACACTGTGTGTCCACTTTGCGCTGACTCTGCAGCTCAGTGTTCTCACCGTCAGGCACATTTTAGTGAGCAGCAGAGTCCGCAGGAAGCTCCGGACTGTCAGCAGTGCGGAGAGTTCCAGAGACCCAGAGATGGAAAGTCATTTTAGTGGCTGTGATCTCGAACAATTTCGCCCTGCGTTGGTAAATGTTAATGGTATAGTATCGATGGATCCGGATGTAGTTTTTGAGGTTTAAGTCTTTACATTTCTGTCAGTTTGCTCGGGAATTTGGCTTCATGCTGCAGCTCCGTGGCTGCTGCACTAATACTCGCATTTAAGCGGTTCAGTCAGCAGCTGTGAAAGTGCTGAAATATCCATTCACTCAATTTCTTCAATTCATTGAATAATGAGAAGCGATCAATCACCGAGAGTTCCATTGGCCGGGTTTCCTGTCCATCATGCATACCCCTCACTGATTGGACAGGAATACACACTTCATTGAAATACACACTGTCCTCCCTTTTGACATGTTGTCTGTACGAAAACATTATCGGTCAGCAAATGGGCAGAAAATCCACTTCACAATATATCCACAGTCCGATTGGCTGATGTACCAGTCTTTCAACGCGATCACTCACATTGACTGCACAGGAATCTTTCTATCACAAAATGCAGGACAATTCCCAGAGAATCGGAGTGAGGTCAGAGGATGTGATTTCCTAAAGAAGAAACGAGGTAGGGGTCAAGGGGTAAGAGGTAGACAGTCAGCATCGGAGGTTAAAGGGGTATTGAAAAGAGAAAAAGGGAGAGGGACGTAAAGAGAGATAGATAGAGAGAGAGAGAGAGAGAGAGAGAGAGAGATTGAGAGAGGAACATAGTGCGAGAGAGAAACGCAGAGACAGCGAGAGAGAGTGATATTGCGATAGGTCAAGACAGAGAGAAAGAGTGAAACAGAGAGAGTGACAGAAAGAGAGAGGCAGAGTTAGACAGAGAGGGAGAGACAGAGTGAAAGAGAGTGAGCGAGAAATAGAGAGAGAGAGAGAGAGAGAGATGTATAGGAAGAGAGAGAGGGACAGAGGGCTGAGCGTCAGACAGAGAGGCTGAGAGAGAGTGAAAGTGAAAGAAAGTGAGAGGGAGACACACAGGGAGATAGACACGCAGAGAGTGGGTGACATAGACTGAGGGCGGGAGAGAGTGAGTGAGGAGGACAGAGAGAGGCAGAGAAATATAGAGATACTCAGAGAGAGAGTAAGAAAGAGAGAGAGAGAAATAAAGAGCTAGAGAGAGTGCGACAGAGAGATAGAATGCGAGAGAGTGAAATGAGAGATACTGAGGGAGTGAGTTAAAGAGACAAAGAGACAAATATTGACAGAGAGTGAGAGACAGAGATTGATAGAATGAGAAGTAGTGGGAGAGAGGCACTGAACGAGATACAGTTATATATAGATGGAGCGAGACAGCGAGACAGATTGAGAGTAACAGACGCAGACAGTGACTGAGAGGGAAAGTGAATGAGAAAGAGACACTGACAATGAGGAGGACAGAGAGAGGCAGAGAAATATAGAGATACTCAGAGAGAGAGAGTAATAAAGAGGGAGAAAGAAATAAAGAGCTAGAGAGAGAGATGGAGTGAGAGAGGTAGACAGGGAGAGATGGAGAGAGATAGATAAAGGGAGAGAGAGATGTAGGGAGTGGGTCAGAGGGATTGAGAGTCAGACAGAAAGAGAGAGAGTGTGAGGGAGCGATTGCAAGAGAGTGTGTGAGAGAGTATGTGAGAGAGAGACAAAGAGAGAAAGACAGAGATGCAGAGAGAGAGAGTGCGACAGAGAGACAGAGTGCGAGAGAGTGAGAGATACTGAGCGAGTGAGTTAAAGAGACAAAGAGACAAACGTTGACAGAGAGTGAGAGACAGAGATTGATAGAAAGAGAGGTAGTGGGAGAGAGGCACTGAACGAGATACAGTTATATATAGATGGAGCGAGACAGCGAGACAGATTGAGAGTAACAGACGCAGAGAGAGACTGAGAGGGAAAGAGAATGAGAAAGAGAGACTGACAATGAGAGAGGGGGAGAGAGAGAAAGAGAGCTAGAGAGAGAGATAGAGTGACAGTGGCAGACAGAGAGAGATGGAGAGAGATAGAGAAAGGGACAGAGATAGATGGAGGGAGAGAGACAGAGGGAGTGAGAGTGAGAGAGATGGAGTAAATGTGTGAGAGAGAGTGGGAGAGAGGGTGATAGTGAGTGTGTGAGAGAGAGACAAAGAGAGAAAGACAGAGATGCAGAGAGAGAGAGAGTGCGACAGAGAAACAGAATGCGAGAGCGAGAGTGAGAGAGCGAGATACTGAGGGAGTGATTTAGAGAGACAAAGTGACAAATAGTGACATAGAGTGAGCGACAGAGATTGATAGAAAGAGAGGGATTGGAAGAGAGGCACTGTACGAGATACAGTTATATACAGATGAAACGATACGGAGGAACAGATTGAGAGTAAGAGAGGCAGAGAGAGACTGAGTGGGAGACAGAATGAGAAAGAGAGACTGACAGTGAGAGAGAGGGAGAGAGCGAATGATGCAGAGAGAGCGAGTGAGAGAGAAAGAGCCACTGGGGAAGAAAAATAGCTTGACAGAGAGGTAGAGGCAGAAAGAGAGAGCGAGAGACAGAGAGACGCAGAGAGTGAGAGGCAGCGACTGAGGGAGACATACACAGAGAGAGAAACAGTGAGAAAGAGACAGAGAGAGAGAGAGGAAGAGAGAGAGAGAGATAGAGAGAGACAGAGAAAGGGAACCACAAAAGAGAGTGTGTTAATTTTCAAATTAACGTGTTAGATTCTAAATATAGGCCACATAATATAAATTAGTCAATTCAACAAAAATAATCTCGGCTGAATGCAAGAATTTAATTTCTGAACATTATGTTGTATTTATATTTATATTTGTTATATTTATTTCATATATGGCCAAAACTAAACTTCATGGGGTTGGATGGACATCTCTTACTTTTCTTCAGGGAGTGTGATCATCAAATCTAATCAGTTGAAATAAAAGTGTTAATAAATCCAGACCTGTAACGTATATAACGCATATTCCATAATTAGAAACATTAGAAATTATGCTGTGCGAACTTGTTGTTTTTAATGCAATGAGACTAATGAGTAACGGAGACAATCAGTTCCCATTGATAATAACAATATTTACAGACCGTGCTGGAACAGCATGATCTAATTTATCTGAGGAAAACTCTACTGTTCAACATCCGGCCAAATACATTTTAGTGAACTCAAAGGAATTGTCCAATACAGGTACGTGACTGTCCGACAATTAATTGTTATTCCTCGTCCAATTAAAGGATTGACCAGTTTTAGAATACGGTTCTAGGTGTTGTAGACGCAAGGCTCCAGTAGCGGGAATTGTGGTGGCCGAATTTAAAATATGTTGTAGGGAGGAAACAGAACATTTGACCGACGTTGGGAATTTTCATTGCGACCTCCCTGCACCAAATTCAAGGCGGTATAAGGTCAGCTCCCCTTTCTCACTGCAGAACGTAGGGAACCAAATTTGCATCTCGTGAATGATCCTTAATGGGGCATCACACTGGAACCGTCTGGCCGGTCAAAGCTACATTCCCTTTCCACCAGGAATTCTCAACATTCGGATTCACGACCAGACAAACCTGGTGTGCACTGGGTAAGGGAGAACTTTCTCTCAGTTGGCTAACACTGCAGAAAGCCCTCCGCATTCTGCCCACTCACCTTGGTGCCAAGGTATCAGGCCCAGCTGATGGTATGAAGGCGAGGAATGTGAGAAAGGCACGAAGACAGTCTGGGGGCGGGTGGTCATCATCCGGAAGATATCCAGGCTATCGGAGAAAAGTATGAATTGACATTGCGGGATACTCGATAGTGATTGGCAGAATCTTTGGATTTAAGGGGCTGCATTAAATGTTCTGGAGCTAGTTTGGAAATTCAAAATATATGATCTCTACAGAAAAGCAGTTCAGGAAAAAAGGGCCATCCTCTCACTGTCCAGCATCGAAATGTTCAGATTGGAGTCCTGTCCGTGGTGCTGTATGGAGCTCGATGTCACCAATAAAGGGACACATATATAGTAATGGCATGGTAATTGCTGTGCGCACGTGGAAACCCTCACTCCATGGCGTAGTCCACATGGCAGTAGTTCTGGTCCTGAGGGTCTTAACAATAACGGGGCCCCAGCCTTCATTCTGAGACATTGGCCCTCGGCCGCTGTCAGACTGAGGGGTGAACTTAGAGAGTGAGGTGAATGTTCACAGAGGACATGCTAGTGACATTCGCCAAACTGAGATTTCAGGGCTCCATTTATCCGTGTGAATGGTCACGAATGACAAGGGATCATATGAATAGCCTTTCCTTTATGACACGTTAAAGGTCTGTGTATAGATCCTCCAGGGGAGCGGAGATAATTTGCCTAGAGTGAGAGGGAAGCTTGTCACACAGGGATCTCATCACCCTTGTCTATGAGCGATGTTTCCATGTACATGTGTGTATTAAGGGGAGGAACACATATCCTTGGGCCACCAGGGTGCATTCGCCTGGAAGGGATGGAGTTTACCTCTATAGTGCAGTAACTGACAGCAGCTACGAACCCAGGACAATGGTAATGTGTGCAAGAGAAAATATATCTCTACGTGAAACAAACTGTATACAATGACTGTATATCCGTGCCACAAGTGGGCATTTATTCCTTCTTTTTTTTTTTCTAACTCTGCCACCGTCTGTCGCACCCCTGAAATCTGCAGCCGAGCAGGAGGCAGCTGCTAACGACAAGGGTATTTTGTCTGTGATGACAGAGCGGGCACACTTTGCTGGTCCAGGACATGGCGGGCCCCAGCATACTTAGAACGACATCCTCCTGCCCATATTGAGCACATACACATGAAAGGGCCACAGGCAGAGAGGATTTGGAATATTTGGACAGAATGGATTGTCCTGTGTAGAGTCACCCCGGGGTGTCTGTCCCAATATTCCTGCTTCCTTTGAGTCGACGAGCTCAACACATTTACGTCTTTAGGAGAAAGATTGCCTGGAATGAGATCGAGGCATTTTGCCCACCTCTCATTTACCCACTTCTGGAAAACAGCCAAGGTCACAGCGATGGTGTACAAGTCCTCGCGCATATCCGGCAAAAACTCATTGACCTCCACCACACTCCCCCTGGAGCCTGCCATGTATTCACATATCGGAGACACAGCATCAGAAAGCACACGGACGGTCTCGTCATTCTCCTGTGCCACTCCGTTGACGGAATCTGTAACCTCAGAATGATGTTTCTTTGAGTCTTTCTGAAACTCCCGCATATTCTCCATGGCCACATCCAGAGGCTCATCATCGGACTCGGCTTTAGCAGGTGCCTGATCTCCAGCGGTTCTCTGTGTACCAGAGATCTTGGCGGTCCCGGTCTCCGCCTGCTGTGGACACATCTGTGCGTGGTGAGCACTACAGGGTGAGCCGCACCCTCCTTCAATGACCCATGCATGTGTGTGTCTCTTTGCTGCGGGAGGCTGCAGGAGTTCATTGAGGCTGCTCTGCTGTTTTGACGTCAGCCTTTCATGTTCCTCCGATGTGTCCTGGTGCTGGGGCTGTATTCTGATCACATCCCCTCCTTCCTCCTGACACTTGGAATAAAGAAAACGTAGACGAGGAGTGCCTGCAGTGGCCCACACATTGTACACTTCAAACATCTTGATTTGCATAACATCTCACAATATTATTAATATTTCATTTATGGGATGTGCGCATCGCTGGCCAGTCAATAATTTATTGTACCTCCCTCCTTGCCCTTTCGGAGGTGGAAGGAACTGCCTTGTACAACAATCACTTAAAGCACACATGCAGGTAGTACAGGCATTTCAGAAGGCACATGGTATGTTGGCCTTTATTGAGAGAGGACTTGGGCACAGGAGCAAGGATGCTTTTCGCAGCTGTTCATGGCCTTGGTCAGTCCAAACATGGAGTAATATGTGCAGTTTTGGTATCATTTCCTGAGAACGTATATACAAGCCATTAAGGGAGTGCAGCGAAAGTTGCCCAGGCTCATTCCTGGGTTAAGTTGCCCAATGAGTGCAAGTAGGGTGAGTTGGCAAGCATTTGTTTTATCTTAGAAGCAGGAGAGGGGATCAGGTTGATAAATATAAAATTCAGACAGGGATGGATAGACTGAATCCAGGGATGATGCTTCCTCTGGTAGGGGTTGGAGGGGGTGCGGGGTTGATGTGTGTATCAGAACAAAGTTTCACAATGTCAGAAAACAGGGTAGGCCATTTAGCGCTGTGCTGAGGAGGAACCAGTTCACTCAGAGCATGGTGAACATGTGCAATTCTCTTCCACAGAAGGCTTTGGAGCCAAGTCAGTGAATATATTTAAGAAGGAAATGGAGAGAATTCAAGACTTGTAAAGGCGTCAATGGGTATGGTGAGGGAGCCGCAATATTGCGTATAGAAAGAGGATCAGCCATCACTGTATTGGAAGGCAGAGCAGGCTGGAAGTCTAGAATGATTGATTGCTTCTCTATTTTTTATGCTTCTATATTTCTGATGTTAGGCTCTGCTGCACGAACAAATGAAAATTCAGCGGCACAATAAGTGAGCACATTGCTTCATTCCATTGGGCCAGCTGCAGACGACGTCAAAGCAAACCATAGATAAATGACGCTCCAAATTCTGTGACTCTTTAAAAATGTTTTTCCCTTGTTCGCATCCTGAGAGGCAACAAGGTGAAGGAGTTTCTCAACTCATGTAATTGCTGACTTAATTCTGTAAACTTTGCTCCTTATTGTACTTTCAGTGCCTACAACTCCTCCACCTGTACTGCCTTCAGGTAACTGAATTGCGCTTCCTGTTATCAATGCAATGGGGTGAACATGGTAGTAATTTTTGGTTTATCCCTAAGGCGCATCAGAATGATGGACAATACCGTGGCCCAGCTGTTCCCTGTCTCCTGAATTGTTTTCATTATATATGTATTTGAATTTCTGTTCATTCTTTCCACCGTACATGGAATCTGGGCGTGTTAATTTATCTGGAATATCTGTTTAATCTCCAAAAGATTACAAATTCCTTTAAGGGCTCTCCCCGTGAAATGAGTTCCCTAATCTCAATCCACCTGTTTAGGCACCCCACTCCTTCCCATTTTCTATCTCTTGCTGTTGTCTCATGTTGTACCTCAAATTCCTTAATCTATCTACACAACTCTGCAATGCATCGTTTTATTCTGTCTTTCAAAGGCTCAGTATCTTCATTTCAAGTGGCAGTTCTCACTGAGAGCCATGACATTCTGCCTGTCATCAGGTTGTTAATCCTGTGGTCTTATTCTTTGCTGCTCGCATGCAAATTAATATATCGTCATTCATGCAACTATTTAGCGTTTCCCGTTGTTAAGTATTAATTCTCGTTAACATTCAAATTGCCTCAAATAGAAATTCCGATTAGTTTTAAGTGTGTTTTTTTTTCTCACCACGATCACCCTAAGATTCTCTTGAAGTCAGCTTCTTCATTGTTTTGATCGTTCAAAATGGTTCCTTACGCTTTAGTCCATATTAACTATTCCATGTCAAAGGGGTTCGCTTGCTCTAGATCCTTGCTTATCTCCCACTGTGCGTTTCCAATGCCTAAGTTGATGGCCAGATTACCAAATTCAGTTACTTTTGTAACAGGCTGTATTTGGTGTCATCTTTCACTAATTCTTTCTCCTATCCTTACTCCTTTGCACATACCATTTTATACAAGCAACAGCTACCATTTTATCTCCTTCAGGTTGTCCAGCGAAGCTTTTCAGTCAAAAAAAGTATCCTCATACAATTATAAACAGCAATCATGCATTGCCATGTTTTGCTTCCTTACCTTCTTCTCAAACGTCATTTATTGTCTCAAAAATAACACATTCAATTACATCTGAACTTTTTGCATTATCCCTGATCAGTAATTGAGCCAAAATTGGATTTCTTCCTAGCTTTGTCAAGGTCTTGATCTTCAGTTCACATTTTGGGAACAGGCTTTCAAATAAAAAAGCTGGCAGCATTTGAAATCATGCCTGATGTTGTCAAAACGTTTAAAATGTACAATCACTTTTTATAACTTTATCAAGAATCAAACCTCAATTTTTTAAACTATTTAAGAACTGTATTTTACAATATCAGAACTAAAATAACCTCTGTGTAATCATTTGTATCCAGATTAGAACTCCCACCTGCGTTCTAGTTTGAAGCGATACATTGGAGAGTATCTTTCAAAATGAAAATGATCACCAGATCATTGCTCCGCCTTCACAGAGGTCCGGACGATTCCCACCGACTACGCCAATTGAAGAGGGTATTCCCCCCAATCCTGCAACTACCACATAGGCCAGTTGAGGAGGAGCAATTATAATCCCCGATCACACAGCGTCCACAGAGATTCAGGCTTCCTTTAACCGGTTTAATTCAAGCATATGGAAGGGAGCTGCAATCATTCCGAAGAATGAAAACCCAGCTCCCAGATTGATTACATTTCACTACTTTTGCACTTTAAATATCATAACACGTTTGAGTACATTTGAATACATCCAATCGATAACCGATACTCCGGTCCCATGCTAACCCTATAATATTGAGTACGTAAACATGTGATTTTACTAACCAATTATCCTAAAGGCTGCATACTTAATTATATTACCCAGGCAAAATTAAAACACCTACGCAAAGTCCTTGGTTCTCACAAATCAAGACTGTTTGTGTTTCATCAAAACAAAGTTTTTGTCCGTTGTTTGTCTTCCTATATCTAAGATAAAACAGCCTTAAACTCCTTAGGTGTGAGGCGATTACAATTAATCTAATTTATGTATGTTCCTTTGGCTGCAATCTGACTCTCAAGGATGTGCAATGTGTTTTTCTTGTAATCTTCAACTCTTAACATTTTTAACAGCCATGCCTGCCTGGATAATTTAACGGTTTTCATAAATTCTTACTGGATTCTATTTTAGCAATTTCTTTTAATTTTCCCACTAACAATGATCTTATTTTTGTGAGGATCTATTACCAGTTATTGGCATTGGATAAGCGGTTTCTAGATAAGATTGCTGACTCATTGTGACTTCTAACCTGCTATGCCTAATTAGTGACCGTGTGTATTTAAAGGCCATATAAGCCTTAAGTCTGCTATTGAAATCGATCTTCACCTTCTTAATTAGGCATAATTCAAATTCTACAGAGGCGCCCCACTGGAAATCATCAACATGCAGGGTAAAGATTCCAACTAGTTTCCCCTTAAGGTTCCAGTGGAAAATCGTGGTGTCTTCCTTTAATTGACTGCAACCACTTTTCAACATCAGAAACCTCACACAAAAGTGCAAAACTCTTGATGCATCATTCAAACCATAAACACACTCATTCCATTTCCAAAGCATTGCTGCCATATCTCCAGCTTATTTAGGTGGTTTCTTTAAAAAAAAATCCTTCGAAACCTGTGAATTCCCAGAATTCACATCAATCTATTTGCATTCACAAATAATAGGATTCCAAAATAGGTCAAATAAATCCACAAACTCACTTTCCCCACTGTAAGTGATTCCACGCTGACATCCTTACATCCTCTTCTCTTTCAAAGCCTCGGGATACTGAGCTAGTTTTGGCCTTATATGCGCCACCTGAGAGTACCTTTTCTCGACAGATCAAAGTGTGAGATAAAGCTGGATATCCTCTGTCAGGTATCTCAACATATGCCAGATTTCTTTAAAATTTCTATGTCTTTCCGTTTGGTTTCCTTTTCAATTTATTTTCCGATTTATTAGCAGACGCTAGAATCGCTATGTAATAAGGACTTCTATTCGAAATAAGAATCTAGCTTGGTTTCTACACCTTTTGTTAAACTGTGCTCTACTCAAATTCCTTTCCCTGTTTTATACTTCTACTTTATGATCTTTCTCCCATGCGGGCAGAACCGTGTCGGCAGGTCTACAACTTTTTTTTTTCAGTGTCATGAACAATTCCTGTTCGTCTGTCAGAAATCATACAAAACTTTCTGGTTTTCCACACCCTTACCTCGGTTTGACAATCGACATGTTTTGTCTCATGTCCTTCTTCGGACACGTCTAGCCGATGTTTCAATTTAATAGTGGCCTTTCCTGCTTCCCTATGGTGGTAACATCCTTCCAAACACTGGTCTCTTCTGGTATGCATTTAACCCTTTTTCCTACTTTGCCTCGTTACACCTTTGAAAGAATCGTGTTATCCTGTACCTCAGATTGACTTTGCTCGTAGTCAGTCAATCCTTTATATGCCATCGTCTGCTCTTCATAACAGCTCAATGTGTGTGTGTATGAAGGGGCGATGCCTCATCGGGTTCTATGAAATGTTCAGAACCTGTAAAGTTATGATTACTACCGATTAACCACGACAAATGTACCCCAAATGTTTCATTGTCATGAAGCAAATCTATTACTTTCCCATTACTTTCATTGTTCCTCTCAGAATTTTCCAGCATTCTTTTGTATAATAAACCATGTCTCTTGTCTAAATCATATTTCCGATGGTGTTAAGCGTTTTGTTGCAGTGGCCTAATTTTGCCGAAAAGCTCAGATATAATGATAAATTTTCTGCCCGCAAGCAAATCTTTCAGTTGAGCAGAAAAGTTGGACCGTATGCTAGTTTGTCCTAAGCAGGGGTAGCATCTGACAGAACCGAAGGAAACTTCAGGTTTTTTCCATACACCAACTAGTACGGACCGTCCTCCACCAACATTCGGACAGAATTTATCTAGATGCACCACCCAAGCTAGTACTGTTTGCTGTTTACAACACGGTTGAACAGGCAATATTTTGTGTAACATATCATCTAACATCACATGGCTTCTTCACAATGACCATTGCTAAACGGGCTATTAGCTGCAGTATGCATAGCAATGATGTTTAAATTATCGCACATATCTCATATTTCCTCAGTGGCAAATTCCCCCACGATTATCTGTGATGAGCTTCGTTAGTGTTCCTAATCCTGACAATTTCTCCATGTGTTTCTCGACAATGACACTCTTGCCATTACATTAGTTAATAAGAAATAGCAGCAGGCGTATAGAATGCATCCCTTCGAGCATAGCCCGCCGTTCATTACGATCATTGCTGATCTAATTTCGGCGTCAACTCCAATTTCCCGCCCACTTCCCATAATCTTTCAAGCCTTAATTAATTAAAAATCTGTCCATCTCCTCCTTAAATTATTTGGTAGCCTGTCATCCATTGCAATTTGAGGTAGTAAACTCCGTAGCTTCACGACCTTCTGAGAAAAGTAATTCCTTCTCATCTCTGATTTAAATCTACCACCACGTAGCCTGAAACTAAGGCCTCTCGTTCCAGTATGCCCACAAGTGGAAACATCTGTTCCATATCTACTTTGCCTATCACCTTTAGCATCTTATATTCCACAAGAAGATCTCCTCTCATCCTTCTGTACTCGAGCAATTATAGGGACGAAAGAGCACAATCTCGCCTCATGAGGCAAGGGCCACACCTCTGGACTCAGTCTTTTGAAACTACTGTGAACCAACTCCAGTGGAACTACATCCTCCCTCAATTATGGGGAACAAAACTGTGCACAGTACTCTAGTTGATTTCTCACAAATGCCTTAAATGGTGTAACAAGGCTACCCTATTATTAATGTTCTATTCCTCTAGCAATAAATGCCAAATTTCAATTTGTCTTCTTTATTACCTGCTTTTTCGGGCATACAATCTTTCAGCGATTCTTGCACAATGACACACAGATCCCTCTGAACTGAAGCATTCTGACGGATCTGCACATTTAAATAATAAGTCGCCGCTTTATTCTTCCGACCAAAATGGATATCCTCACATCTATCCACTTCAAAATGCATCTGCAAATTTGGACCATCCATCTAACCTGCACATATCCATTTCTAAATTTCCTATTTCATCATTGCAACTTAATTTCCTACCTATTTTGGTGTCATCTGCAAACTTAGCTACAGTACGTTCTATCCATGAAATCACGCGATTCCTAAAGATTGTAAATAACTGAGGCCTAAGTTCAGAACCCTGTGGCAATGCAATTATACTGTTTGTCATCAAGAAAAAGACCCATTTCCCCTGATTGTCTGTTTTCCGTTGGTTAGCCAATCATCTACGCAAGCAAGTTCATAACCCATAGCTCTGTGAGTCCTTAAATTGTGTACCAATCTTTTGTGTGGCACTTTATCAAAGGCCTTCTGAAAGTGCAGATATACTACATCTACAGGATCTCCATTATCCATTTTGCTTGTCACATTTTCAAACTCAACATAAAACCATGCTGACTCTGCAGGGTTTCATTTTGACCTTCCAAATGCCCCATTATTACTTCATTAATAGTTGATCCCAAAAAATTTCCAATGACAGATGTTAAACTAAGTTGCATACAGTTTTTTTTACAATTTTTCTCCCCCTATTTTGTGTTTAGGGCGTTATATTAGCATTTTCCCTGCACCTTGCCAGAATACAGGAAATTTTGGAATATTTTGGCCCATGCATCTACTATCTCCGAACCCAATTTTCTTAAGGTCCTGGGATGTAGGCCATCAGGTGTTGGGGACTTGTCACCCTTCAATCCCAATAATTCTCTGAGTAATTTTTCACCAGTGATGGTGATTGTTCACGTCCCTCCTTCTCTGCAATGCCTGTATCAGTTCGGGAGGCACTACTTTCCCCCGCCGTGAAAAAGGAGGGAAATATGGATTAAGTGTCTCTGCCAGTTCTGCTACCCCCACTATTAACTCCCCAGACTCGCCCTGCAAGGGACCAAAATTCACCTTAGCTATTTTCTTTCTTTTAATAGACTTGTATAAGCTTTTACTATCAGTTGTTACTTTTTGAGATAGCTTTCTTTCATAATTCACCTTTGCTCTTTATCTATTTATTTTTTAACCAACCCTTTGGCGATCTTTTAACGTTTGCCAATCTTCCAACCTGCCACTGACCCTTGCAATTTGGTGTGCCTCAGCTTTTGCCTTTATGTTATATTTAACTTCATTGATTAGCTATGAAAGTTTTATTCCTCCTTTTTCCATCTTGCTTCCTCTTTCGAATATAGGTTATATGGGAGGAACAGAATATCTCCTTAAATATTTGCTTATGTTAAGCAAATGTCCTACCTTCTAGTCATCCGGCACAGTCATCTAGAGTCTAACCTGCCATCATGCCTATGTAGGTACCTTTGTTTAATTCTAGAGCACCAGTGTGGAACACCAGCTTCTCGCTCTCAAACTGAACTTGAAATTAAATCATGCTATCACTCTTCCCGACAGGAGCCTTTATTATGAGATCATTAATAATTCCCATCTCATTCCACAAAACAAAATCCAGAAGAAACAGCTTCCTGGTACGTTCCATAACCTGTTGCTTAATTCTGCATTACAGAGGATACGATAAATCTGTTCACCATATCTCTGAAGCGTAGGAAGAAAAATACACGTATCCTTCGTCATGAAGCTCCAGTTCCATTGACGCTGCACTTTAAATTCGCTGGCCAGTGGCAAGCTCAGAAAAGGACACGGAAATGTCTTTGCGATATTTAAGACAAGTTTCACACGGAGCAGTGATTTGTTCAAGGAAGTCATCAGAACCTTTATTGACTACTCGGAATTTTGAAGTAGTGTCTGCAATTTCTGTTTTGCGAACTTTGCATTCTTTCTATGTAATTTCCAATTCAACTTATTTCTGCCCATCGAAATATTTTTTTCTCAGCCGTTAACAGAGCTTCTGAACTTTTTGTTGAGAAATTACTCTCTAACCTATTGGGAAGCATCAATGACTTCACCGAGTAAAGTGCAGTTCCACATTATTTTCCGAACTCGACAGCTCTATTATTTTTCATATCTCGTGACATATGAGCCCGCTTCATCACAGATCGAGTAAATAGTGTTACCTTGCTGGAAACCACATCAGTAATGATAAACAGGTTGAAACCTGCTATCTTACGAGGATGGACCACCTGTTTGGAGGATGTTAATGTATTGTCATTTCAGAACCTGAGGGAGTTAGAGCTTTCACACTCCTTGACCATCTGCCTGGCTGCCTCATCGGGACTATAGATAGCAGTCAAGCTACTTCATGATGCACAATGTTGAATTGAATCCCATATACAGAACTGCACAGTTGAAGGAATCTACCAATTAGATGCTTATCACGCTATTTAAATTCTGTCATCGATACAATTCCACAATGACAGTCATCATCACCATTTTCAGTTTCAGATGAATGCATTTCATAGATGACTTAAAAAATACGATGCATTCGCTGTGTGCAGTTCATCAAATAATGATACTGAGGGATCAACAAGAAAAACACGGATTAACCATGCACGGTGCTTTCATTTTCTGTTTAAACGCCTACTGTCACCTTCCCAGCCATACTTTCAGTCGCGACTCACAAATTGTTGAATAACGG
This sequence comes from Cetorhinus maximus, assembly GCF_964194155.1. NCBI lineage: Eukaryota > Metazoa > Chordata > Chondrichthyes > Lamniformes > Cetorhinidae > Cetorhinus > Cetorhinus maximus. Next base: position 79,326,329 of record NC_135900.1, on the reverse strand, counting down.
CTATTTTCAGGCCTCTTATCAAAAGCCCCATCTTTGTTTGGCGATATTCATTAAGTATTTGTTTGACAGCGAAATTCCGTGAACATTGAATTCTCTATGCTTTGTTTTGCAACACGGTTGTTCACACCTGCTAAACAAGTGACAGGGAATAACTGTTTCCCGAGAATTTGTTTATAGGGCACCACTCATTGTTTTTCCAAGGGAGATTCTCATCGCCGGAGCTGAACCCCTGTTAGTACTAAAATACTATCAACATGGGAAATGTGAGCACCGCCCAGTCATTTAAATGCCTACACCGATTGCGGAATTTCAAGTTCAAATCTCTGCAGTCGCCAATATCTCTTATGAAAATGAATGATCAAATTTTCATGGACAGACACCTGATTTCCAATATCAGTCAAAGATCTTCTCAACTTCTTAGGTCTCCAATAAATCATCGTTTTCGCAGAACTTATCCAGAAATTTTAACAGAAAGATTAATCCCTCTTCAAGATCCAAATCATCCACTTTCCATTCTGAAAATATCTTACACCTTGGCTTACCTTTGGCTGCTGCTGATAACGCCAAAGCCATTCCGTTCTTCTTCGGGGATAAGGGAGTAACCTGGGCCCACATTTAAACTTTAGCATTCCATTGCTGATAGGGTTCAGAAGCGGACAATTTATTGAATCGTCAAGGGTTGTAATTTTGCACCGTTCTTCCACTACACCGTAACTTAAATTGTTAGCAACAGGGCAATTCTTTTTCTTCAGAGGATTGAGACATAAATCTTGAAATACAACAATCAATCAGGAACGTTTAAAATTCATCTTTTACTACCGTGTTAGTCACAGTTAGAGGTACTAGTGGATTAATTAATCCGGGCTCGTCCTTGTTTCAAGCTCCTTTATTTTCATGACAACCACTCGGTGCCAATAACTTCCCAGGAACTTCTACGCAAAGAAGCTGTAGCTTTTTATGCTTTTTCGATGGGATAATCAATGCACAATACCCGTTTAACTACAAAAAGCTTTTAACAAGGTGATTAACATTTTAACACACCGTCTCTCCATCTCACACTGTCTCTCTCCCACATTGCCTCTCTCTTTCTCTCTATCACTCTCCCACTTTCTCTCTCTCTCTCTACCTCCCTCCCTCTCTGGGAACTAAATTCCAGAGTTTGATTTCAGTGTGCACACTGAGTTTTTATTGATTAACTGTTTGTATGCCGTGGGGACGACAAATAATCTCTCTCTTTCTCTCTATGTCTCGCTCTCTCTTTCTCTCCCCCACATTTTATCTCCCTCTCTCTCTCTGACACAGTTTCCAAGCGTTTGCTGTCTGTGTAGATATTTCGATCTTTACTAATGAACTTTTTACTGCCCGTGTGAATGACAAATATTGTCTCTCTTCCCAACATCTCTCCCTCTATCGCACACTCTCACTCTCTCTCCCCAAACCTTTCTCACTCTCTCTCTTTCCCAAGCTCTCCCTTTTGCTTTCCAATACTGTACTTCTCATTCTCTCTCTCTCTGCTGCAAACCCTCTTTCTCTCTCTCCCGCACTCTCTCTCTCATTCTCTCTCTCTTTCTCTCTCCCCCACAATCTCTCTCTCTCTCTCTTGTATAGATTTCATGGGCTGCTGCCTGTGTAGGTATTGGGATCTTTGTTGTTGATTTTATTCTAATCTGTGGGAATGACACACGCTCCGTCTCTCCTTCTCTCCCACACACTCACCATCTCGCCCTCGGATACAATTTTCCCCCTCTCCCACAATATCTCTATATGCTCCCTCCTCCTCTCTCTCTCTCCACCTCTCTCTCACTATTTTTCTCGCTGTCTCTCAACCACGTTCTTTTTCTCATACAGGGCTTCCAGGACCTGCTGTCTATGTAGGCATTTGTGTTTAACAGGCCGTGTGGACGACACACTCTATTGCTCTTCCTCTTTCCCTCTCCCACACACTCTCCGTCTGGCAGGGTTTGCTGCCTCTGCAAGCATCAGGATTTATTGGTCATGCAAACGACAAACACTCTCTCTCCCTTTATTTCCCGCAACTTCTCCCTCTCTCTGCTTCACTCCCTCACTCTCCTTCTGTTCTACACAAACTCTCACTTTTTATCTCTCTCGACAATACTCTATCTCTCCCAAACTCTCTGGTACACAGTCTTTCACTACCACAATCTCTATCTCACAAATTCTCCATTTATATCTATATCTCCCCCACACTCTTTGTCTGCCTGTCTGTCTTTAGCTCTCTCACTCTCTGTCCCTCTCCCTCTCTGTCTCTCCCTCTCTCTCAGAATATGCCTCTCTCTCTCTCTCTTTCTCTTGCAACCTCTCTATCTCTATCTCTCTGTGTCACTCACTCTCGCTTCCCCTCTCTCTCTCTTCCTTTCTCTCTTATTCGCTCTCTGTCTCTGTCTTTCTCTTTCTCTCTCGCTCTCTCCCACTCTCTCCCTCCCTCACTCTCTAACTCTTGCTTTTACTCTCTCACTGTCTCTCTCTTGCGATCTCCATTACTCTCTCATTCACTCTCTCTATCTCACTCTCTTCCTTTCTATCTTTCTGCCTGTTTCTCGCTCTGTGTGTCTCTCGATCTCTCTGACTTTCTTTGTTTCACTTTTTCGCTGTGTGTATCACTCTATGTCACTCTCCCTCTCTAGCTCACTCTCACTTTTGTTGCCTTTCTCTTGCTCTCTGCTTCTCTCTCTGTCTCTCTCTATGTATCTCTGTCACTCTCTCTGTTTCTCTGTCTCTCTCTCTCTCTCTCTCTCTCTCTCATGTTCTCTCTCGTTCTCTCTCGCTCTCTCTCTTTGCCTCTCTTTCTGCTTCTGTCTGCCTCTCACTATGCACTTCTCTCTCTCTCTCTCTCGCAATATCTCACACTCTCTCTCGCTGCCTGTGCCTCTCTCTACTTTCACCCCTCTCTCCCTCTCTCGATACTCTCTATCTCTATCTGCCTCTCATTCTGCCTCTCTTTTATTACCCCCCTATGTTAAATATGAATTGACCTCAATCGCAAAACCATTTATCCCTATTTTATTTCTTCACTTCCTTTGAGCACTCCCCCTGGTGATCTCTGGAATTGTCTTCCGGTTTTCTGATAGAAGGATTCCTGTCCAATCAATGTAACGCACCGCAGTGATGGACTTGCAACACAGCCAATGGGAGGATAGAGCGGTGGGGAGGTGGGCTATTCTGTCCAATCAGTCTGAGGGATTGAGATGACCAAATGACCACCCATTCAATGGGAATGTGGAGATGTTCAGAGGGCTTAATTCAATCCAATCACTATCCAATAATGACGATGAACAGAAGACCCGGCGAATGGTTAGCAGTCATATTAGGAGGTGTGTTTCTCTGTCCAACCGGTGAGTGGCATTCATGATTGAAAGGCAGCCGGGCCAATGGTAGTGCAGAGGTGTTAGAAGGTCTGTGTTATTTTTCTGTCCAAATAGCGAGTTGCATGCAGGATTTTCCGAAAGCCTAGACAAAGGGAGGGCAGAGCTGTTCGGTTCTGTGTTTCACTGTCCATTCGGTGAGTGATATTGGTGATGTTCAGCCTGCCCGAACATTGGGAAGGCAGGAATGTTAGGAGGATTTTCTTTCCATTCAATCAATGAGGGTTTTCCATGATGGACAAATTGTGCGGCCACTGGAAACACTCTGTTCTTTTCATCATTTGATGAATTGAAGAATTGAAATGAAGGGATATTTCAGCACATTCTAAAAAGGCTGTCTGAATAGAGTCTGTGTTATGGCGTAAATCGCAGTGTTAGTGCAGCAGCTCAGGAGGTGCAGCATGCAGCCAAATTCTGCAACATAGCTCTTTAAATAAAAAGCAATATAATCCAACAATATCATCAACCACCATAATGAACAAAACATTAACGCTGACCATAACAGGATGAAATTGGTCGAGATCACAATGAGTAAAATGATGGATTTCCTTCGGCTCTCCATCTCTGGGTCTCTGTGACTCTCCCCACTGCTTTGAGCCTGGAGTCTCCTGCGGGCTCTGCTGCTCAAAAAAAATGTTTGTGACGGTGAGATTATTCAGCAACAGAATCAGGGCAAATGGTACACACGGGTTTCAAATGTGATGGCGGAACTCGATTGCTCCCCATACCGGAGAGCACTGAGTATAGAATATTGGAACACAGAACACGTGGAAGTTCACCAGCAAATATTCATCTGTCAGCATAAAATACCAGAAAATGTTCTTTAAACAACTCAGCACAGTCACTGTTCCCAGGACCACAGCTGCCGTTTTCTCACTGCAATACTTACTTTTCAGCTTCAGGCAACAAATAGCCACAAATCGATCAAAGGTGAAAGTGACGGTGAAGCAGATGGAACAGTCAGCGGCTGCATAAAGCAGGACAGCATGTACATTGCATACGGGGATGGACTGCACAAAATAAAACTGTTATGCAAAAATAACAGGAATCTGTCTGAATATCAGGTCCAGGATAACGACCAGTACATTGGCCAGTGCCATGGCCACCAGGTAACTAGTGACACATCTGGTTAGAACATAGGTTTTGTACTTCAGTATCACAATTGTGATTACTTTCACTGTAAGAAAAGTGATTATAAAATGAAATTATTCATCAGGCTGGGGATGAAGTTATCAGTTTCACATAGGAGTTGCTGACATTTTCAAATGTGTGCCTGCATCCTGTGATACATTGAATTAAATGGCCATAAAAGAACAAAAGTGATTACTTGTGCTACATTGGAATCAAGCACATTATAAATAAAAGAGCTATAGCTTTTAGGAAGGAGGGGTGTTGTAGGTGTGTGACACATTAGGGTAGATCAATGGTGATTTGGTGGCGGCCGGTAAATGGGAGGACTCAGGTTTGATTGGAGATGTCATGAGTGCCGTGGCCTGATGTGGACGAATAGGAACTAGAAATGCTGTGTGTTTTAAGACAGCAGAGGGATGAAGGACACTTTATCCTTTTCCCCTCCTGTTTATTGATATACACAACAACAAACTCCCACAAACAGTCACTCTCTCTCAATCACATGCCCGGAAACACACACACGCAGAGTTCTCAATTAGGGATGGAAAATAAATATTGACCTAGCCAGCGTAGGCCACATCCCGTAAGAATTTGTATTTTTTGATCAAAAGAATAATCCCTCTCACACACAGTCTCTCAGGCACAAGAAAGCACACACATATCCAAACGCACAATCACATAAACAGAAGCACACATTCTCACACACACACACAACACATGCCCACTAATAATCACACTTGGAAATACAGGCACATGCATACTGAAACAGTCATGTGGTAACACTGTTGCACAAGCACACACACCCACAGTTTAGACACATGTTCAAACCACTATATCTACGTTGACACACATACATGCACACACACATACGCACACAAATATGCATGCACACAAAAGGACATCACACACTCAATCACATACACAAATACACAAACAGTATCCTACATATTCCGATAAAGTCGCTCAATCTGAGACCAACAAACTCACCTGTGCGGACAGACACAATGGCAAAGAACACACGCACGAAAACACACACAAAGAAACACACACAAAAAGGCAATTGCGCAAACACATACAGACAACCACAAACGAACACACACCGACAACCACGCCCTCACCTATGTGAACACACATTCACACAGAGAATCACACAGTGACATAGACAGCCGCGCTGACACATGCAGATACTGTCACAAAAATGCTCCCTCTCTCGCACACACAAACACAAACATTAATGCACAAGCACAAATAAGGAAACGTACATAGAGCAAGAGACACATAGTCACAAATATATTTTCACAACCACATACGCACAGAACCTCACACAGGCACACAATAATACAGATAATCACACATTGCACGCAGTCACATGAACACACAGATGGACACATGTTAACACATGCACGTATACATTGACACAAAGACGTACACACACACATGCACCCCCATGCTGTTACAAAATCACAGTCTGTCAAACACTATCCGTCTCACACAAACAAACACACATGCACAGGAAATCCACTCTGTTTCTTTCTCTCTTTCTCTCTCTCTTTCTCTCTCTATTATTCCCACTCTCCCACACACACAGATAGACAAATATAAACAGAATCACATATGCACGCACGCACACAGACGCACACAAACACAAACACACGCTGACATAAACAGAGAGACAGCGCAATCACAGACACATACACACACACAGAAATGCACAGACGCACATACACATACAGAAACGAACATACAAGCACTCATACACGCATTCAGATGCACGCACACAAAACCACCAACATTCACAGAAGCAATCGTACACACACACATTTAATAACACAGGTAAACAAATAAACACACATAGGCACACAATGAAGCAGAAACACTCGCACACACAGACACACACACACATACAAACACACAAAACAGCGCAGCAGAGGTGCATGCTGCCGCACACGCACATGCGGAAAACAGAAATGCACAGATTCACACAGAGAAACACACATACTCACAGAAAGAGACATAGAAAAATACAAAAACACACACATGCACACAGACAATCAAAAACATTAGTGCTACTATAATCATCCGCAATCACAAATACAAAAAGGCACACATGATCGCACAAATGTTTTGACACCCACACATGCACAGGCCCTCAGCCAACACTCACAAATTGAAGGACTCACACATCAAACACAGCCTCATGCAAGCACAAATGGGCACACAGTAAGACACACATACACAAACACTGAGACAGTCAAACACACACACACACACACACACACCCATTCACAGAATATCACTCTCTAAAGCTCTATCTGCCTCACACAGCAGAAAACACGCCTGCACACATAAAGGCATCTCTCTTTCTCTCATTCTCCATCTCCCTCTTTCATTCGCCCTCTTTATATTTCTTTCTCTCTCCCTCTATCTCACAGAAACACATAATCACACATGCACAAGTACAGGCAATTGCATCCACACAGAGACACAATAAATCACATACGCAGAGAGACACACACGATGTCCTCTCTGTCTCTCTTTCACACACACACACTCACATACACAAACACAATAACACACACACACAAAAAATAAACACACGTATGCACAAGCAAAAGCACTCAGACTCAATGACAAAAACTGAAAGGAAAAGGCTTTCTCTAATACAAGCATTTCCTGCACCGCTCAAACATTGGCACACAAACAGGAATGTACACCCCACGCACACACAGACATACAAACAAGCTTTCATATACATAGTCAAATTCACGCAGACACATGCACCAAATCTCACAGAAGAGCACATTAATACACACATTCACTAACGCATCTATAAACGCACAAACGCAGGGGCACACACGCAAGCAGAAACTCGCACACAGGCACATACACACAAACAAACCACACAGACATGTACACTGTTGCACACACATACACGCACACAAAAGAAAACACACACTCATAGAGAAAACTGCACATACTTACGAAACAGATATACACAACGTAGAAAAGCACACAGTCACACACACAGACACACCCACACGCACATAGGCATATGTACACACACATGCACACAGCACATCACACAAACACGAAATGACAGATAGATACACTATGTCACGGAAACATTGCCTCTCTCTCTCCAACACACATCCACACATTCACAAATCCTCAGGCGCACATCCAGAAAATAAAACCCACATCATACCCATGCATACATACACACAAACACACACAGACACTCACGCACACATGCACAAACATACACATGACATAAATGCAAAGACACACACACATAAAGACACATAAGTAAATGCACACCCTGTCACACACAAATTACCACATCAATGCATGCACACAAGCTCACTAAGACACTAGCTACCTCAAAATTTCACACAACACACACAATCACATGCACGAACAGATGGACACACAGTAATACACATGGACAGACTGAGATTAACACACAGGCACACACGCACACATACACACAAGCACAGTCACAAAATCACACTCTCCGACACACTATCTGTCTCGCACACAAATTATCACAAACAAGCAATAAAAGGTCCACCTCTCCCTCTGTCTCACACACTTATGCACACACATTCACACACACATTCACAAGCACACACAATTACAAATGGACATACAAAGACAAATGAAGACACACACTCACGCACAGATTAACAGGCACAGAGACACAAACAGGACGCCCTCTATATGCTCCTTACACATGTGCACTCACATGTCCAAACGCAATCACACACACACACCGTCACACAGGCTCTTTATTTCTCTCTCTCTCTCTCTCTCACTCACACACACACACACACACACATATACACACAAACGTACTCACACAAAAATACATGTCCAAAACACATCCAGAAGCACAGATGCATAAATGCACAGCAAGTGACGTACATTTTTAAAGGCACAATAAGCACACAGTCTCGCTCAAACTTACATAGCACGTTCGCTCAAGTGCACACACAGATGGACAAAAGGTATCACATGCACGGTAACAGAACCACCCTCTCTCAACACAAAAAAAAACATACACACTCACGAAAAGCTCTCCCTTTCACTATCTCTCTCTCTCTCTCTCTCTCTCTCTCTCTCTCTCTGCCTCTCTCGATGCCTCTCTCTCTCACACACCCACACACACAAACGCACGCACACACACACACACAATAACTTTTGCAGGGAGACAAACAGAGCGCGGTCTTTATTTCTCTTGTATATGTGCACTCACATGCACAAACGCAATCACACATATAAATAAAAACACACACGCACACACACACACACACACACAAACACACATTCATCCACACAGATGCTAGCACATATGGACACATAGAAGCAAGCAGGCACAAACTTTCAATCACAGGCATGCTGTCTCACAAAAACTGAAGCTCCCTCATGAACATAGGCACAAAAATTTGAAATTAAATAAAATAAATATAGAGAAACACACAGCTGCGCTGAAAAACACGGGAACTCTGTCACACAAGCGCTGTTTCTCTCTCACACATGTACACAAACACAGAAAAACACCTACACATAAAAAATAGCATACAAATGCAAATACGTGCACACACATTCTCAATGATATGCACACAGCCACACACAGGCGCACTGACACAGACACTGTCACACAAAGACTCTCCCTGAATCTCTCTCGCATGCACACACTGAAATACACAGCGATTCGTACGCAAACACACACACTGCTGCACAAACACAGGCACGCACAAACACACACATGCACACATAGATGAGCACAGACACATACATTCAGGATCACACAAAGACTCATTCTATAACTCAAAATCATAAGAAGAGGCATACAAGCACAAACATGCACACGCACACACACACACACACACACACAAACATTCAAACACACACATACGCATATAATCACATAAATCGGAAAACACATAGGACGCTCTTTCTATCTCCTTTAAACCCACAGAATCTCATGGACAAGCGGAAAATGTCTCACCCACTCATAGAAACAGAATCAAGCATTAACTCAGATATTCACCCGCAGAAGCATAAAGACACAAATACATTAACTGATATAAACAGACACTCTTTCGCACAAACAATGTCTCTCCCTCCAGCGCATGTACACACAAATACAGAAAAGCACTGACACATACAGGCACATTAACAGAAGCACGAATACACATTCATACAGAGAAGGACACAGTCAACCACAGACCGACACTGACATACACAGACCCTGTCAAACAAACACTGTATGTCCAACACAAACATATACACGCACACACACAAACACACATACATAGGCACACACGCCCTCACACCCACACACACCAACAGCCACACAGTCACTTGCATAACGCACAGACAGGCACACACAGAGGTAAAAATAACTGCACATAAACCCTGTTCTCCAGGTCCTACCACAACTGTGTCAAGCTAGGTGGGTACAGTGTTGTATAAATCAATTGGAAGGGCTACTAATCTGTATAAAGTTGTATAAGTTCTATATATAATCTACATAAATTGTATAAATCAACTCGAAGGGGTGTAATCCTGAGACTCACCGTAATTCTCAGGGCAGTTGGGGTCAGATCCATGCTTCTGTAGCTTGCATTCAATTACGGAATAAATATACACGGAATTGAATGCTAGTCTCCGGTAAAAATTTGAAAATCATAATTTGTAGCCATGTGTATGCATGTCACAACCCATGCTACACAATAAAACGTATCATTTAAATTCAAGTAAATCACAGAATCACGCAATAACAGATTACGGAAGAGGCCCTTTGGCCCATCGGGACTGCACCAAAACGCGATAAACACCTGAACTACCTACCTAATACCTTTAAACAGCTCTTGGCCCAGAGCCTTGAACGTTATGACGTACCAAGTGTTCATGCAGGTACTTTTTAAAGGGTATAAGGAAACCCGCCTCCACCACCCTACAGAGCAACGCATTCCAATCCCTCACCACCCTATGGGTAAAAAAAATGTTCTTCCTCACATCCCCCATACACCTCCTGCACCTTAACTTGAAATTTTCATTTGGATTATGAAAAGCCTCGGGAACTGGTTCTCTTATCCCTGAACTTGGTGATGCATCTCAAACACAGCACTTGAATTTATTGGTTATGGTAGTTGCTTAAAATGTCACCTTGGAATTTTTAAATAACACAGTTTTTACAACTGTTCTGTCATAAGATGCGTGTCTGTGTATATCGGTATCTACCTGTGCTTGTATGTGCGTTCAATTTGAGCATGTGCACCTGTTTCAGAATGTGCATGTGCGTGCTTGTTATCTAATTGTTGCCTGTGTGTGAGTGTATATTTGTGTGACTATGTGTGAAAGTGTTTGAGCGTCTGTGTCTCTGTGTGTGAGAATGTGTGGAGGTGAGTGTCAGGGCTATTGTGTTGAGCATATTTTTTCTCAATATGTCAGCATGCATGTCTGAGTGTTAATATGACAGTGTGGGTACGTTTCATAGAGGCTTTGTGTGTATGTGTGTTTATTGGTGCACAAAAATATGTGCATGTTTGTGTTTGTCGGTGTGTGAGATTTTGTGTCTGGGAGCGTGTGTTTGAGAGTGTGTGTTATTGTGTATGAGTGTGCATGTGTGCCTTGTGTGTGCATGTGAATGTTTGCGTATGTGCGTCAGTGTATTTGATGGACCTTTCAATTGTTTATGTGTGTGTGCTATTGGGTGTTTGTTAGTGTGAGTGCTTAAGTGTGAGAGTTTATGCGTCTGTGCCTGCTTGAACGTGCGCATTTGTGTGGAGAGCGTGTCTGTGAAAGTGTTTGACAGTGTTTGCGAATGTGAGAGTGTACGCTTCTGAGGGTATGTATAAGTCCGTGCCTTTCTGGCTGTGTATGTGAGAGATAGAGAGAGAGGGAGATAGAGAGAAAGAGAGAGAGAGAGAGAGAGAGTTCATGATTGTGTGCACACGTGTATTTTTGAATGTATGTGCGTGCGTATGTATTTGCGTGTGTGTTATGTTTGTGTTTAGATGAGTTTGTGTGCTTCTCTGTCATTTTATTTTGGAGTGTTAGTCTATGTGTTTCCTAGTGTGTCTCCGTGCTTTAGATTGTATGTGTTAATTTATGTGTGTGTGCATGTGTGTGTGACTGTCTTTATGTGTGTATATATGTGTGTGTGTTTGTGTGCAGCTCTGTTTCAGAGGGAGATAGAGTCGTGAATGTATACATATGTGTGCATTCTGTGTGTGATTTTCACAGGAGGCGTGGCTGTGTGCATTTTTGTACGATATAGAGAATGTGTTTTTCTGTGCTTGTGTATGTGCTTGCGAAAGATGGGGGAGAGGTGAAGATGAAGAAACAGACATTTTACGTGAACGTATGCATGTGTTTGTCTCTGTGTGTGCAATTCAATGAGAGGGTGGGTGTGTTCAGTTTTGTACGAGACAGAGAGTGTGTGTGCATGTCTGCGATTGTCTGCATGCTTGATTGTTTATATGGTTTCGTTCTGAGTCTGCTTCTGAGTGTATTTTTAAGTGCTTGAATGTGTGAGCGATTTTGTGGTTGTGTGTATGTGCATGTGCGTGCACAAGTGTGTGTATGTGTATGTGTTTGTGTGTGTGCGCTTTACTGTGTGTATATGGGTGTATGGGTCTAAGGATTTGAGAGAGTGCCTGTTTTTGATAGAGTTTTTTCGTGCTTGTGCATAGATGTGGCTGTTTGGGCTGCTGCCCGTGCACACGTGCTATTGAGTGTGCATGAGTGTTTATTTGTGTGTTTGTGCATTTATCTTGGTGTTGATATGTATTTGTTATTTCGTTTCTCTGAGAGTGTCTGCATTTCACTCTGATTGGCTGTGCCTATATGAACTTGCGCTTCAGTGCCCAAGTGTGTGTCTTTGCTTGTTTGCCTGTGTGTGTGTGTGCGTGTGTGTGTTTGTGTAAGACAGTGAGTGAATTTATATGTGCTCCTCTGTGTTTACCTGTGAGTGAATGTGTTCTTCTATATTAATTCGATTGGTATCAGAATCTTCATGCTTGCATTTGAGTTTGTCCATGAGAGTTTGAGTGTGTGAATATTTCTGTGTGCATGTGTGTATGTACGTTTTTGTGTCTGTGTGTGTATGTGTGCGAGAGAGGGTTTGAGTGAGAATGTAACTGGGTGAGAAACAGAGAGAGAGAGAGAGAGAGAGAAGGAGAGAGCGAATTCATGTGCCCACTAGTGTGTGTGTGTGTGTGTGTGCACATGTACGAGTGTGTTTGACCTAATGCATGTGTGTGTTTGCGTGCGCGCGATGTTATATGCGTGCATGTGTTTCTGTTACCAATAGTGCATGTGTGCATACATGTGAGTTTGTGTGTGTGTGTGTCTGTGTGTTTTTTGTGTCTGTGTGTGTATGTGAGAGAGAGAGTCGTGTTTCTCGGTTTGAGAGACTGTGTATGAATTTGTGTGTCTGTGTGTGTACGTTCTGTGTATCTCTGGCTCTTTGTGTATGTGAGCGTGTGTGTGTGTTTGTGCACGCGCATGAAAGTGAGTGTGTGTGACAGAAGTTGTTTGCATGTCTGTGTGTTTGCTTGCATTTGCGTTTATGTGTGCACGAGTGCTTGAGTGCGTCTCTGATCTTGCTCTCGGTGTTTTTATGTGTGTGTGTGCAAGTGACCTTGGATGGCATTGTGCATGTTTGTATGATTCTGTGAGTTTGGTTGTATGTGTGTATGCACGCAAGTGGCTGTGTGTGCCTCTGAGTGCATTTATGAGTTTGTGAGAATGTACGACAACCTGTGGAATTATCTGTGCTTATTCCTGAGTCCGCGCACAAATTGTGTGTGCGTGTGCGCACATGTGTCTTTCAGTGTGATTTTCCATTTGCGTGTTTGCATGTGCGTGTTTCTGAGTGTCTAATACGTCTGTGTGTTATGTGTATTTATATGTCTTTGTGCATGTGCGTGTGTGTGTTTGTTTGTGAGCATGTCCGAGTATGCATATGTTTTTGAAGAGTGGGTTTCTATATGTTTCTGTGTATGCACGTTGGGATGTGTGAATATGTGTGTGTGTATTGTGTGTGCCTGTGTGTCTCTGTCTTTGTTTTCGTTTGTGTTCGTGTTTACATGTATGATTTTCTGAATCTCTGTTAATGTTTGTTTCTTTGTTAATGTGTTTGTGTGTTCATGTGTATTTATGTCCACAATTTTGTTCCCATTTGAGTATCGCTGCATATTAATTGTGCGTGTATGTTCGAGGTTGCATGGGCTTGTATGTTTTCGTGTGTGTACTTGTATTTGTGCTTGTGTTTGTTTCTGCTTTTCTGTGGCTGTGTGTCTGTGCGTGTCCGTGGGTGTGCGTGTTTGAGTGTGTTCTCTGTGCGTATGCAAACGTTATTTTACTTGTGTGCTTCTTCCGAAACGTGCTTGTATGTACGTGTGTGTCTTTCTTTGAATGTGCCTGTTGGTTTCTGTACATATGTTACTGTGTTATTGTTTATCTATGTCCATGACTTTGTGCCAGATTGTGTGTCTCTCTGTTTGTTTAGTTGTAATTCTGTGTGTGTGTCTGTGTGCGTTGTTTTGTATTCTGGAGTGTCTGTGTTTGTATGTCTGTGCTTCCTGTTCACTTTCTTGTCTCTCTGGGACCAGAGTCATGTATTGTGTTGCGGCGGGTATGTTGGGATACTTCTAGGTGTATTTCTGGGCGCAGTGTCACCCAAGCTCCCCCCGACACACATGCAAACATTCTTTAACTCACATTATATTTGAATGTTCGGTAGTCAGTTAAATGAATAAAAGATGAAGAAGCTCAGGGAGGTGATTCCCGTCCTATAAATAGAAATATCCTCTTTAGAAGTCACTTGAGGAAGCTAAAGAGGTTAATACATTTATCGGTTATTATATTTCGTCAGTACAGAGATACAGCCACAATTTAATCTAAACACCAGAAATTTCCGCCCTCCATTTTTCTTCAAGAAACGAGGAGGTAATCCTTCAGTCCTGCAACGTTTACAACCACCATCTGAAAGGCTGTATAAAAGTAGCTTGTCCTTGGTCTATGCTACAAATAACCTAAGCATGCGGCAGATTTCTAGAAGCCACCTTACGTGTGCTTATCAAAAAAGTCTTACTTATGTTTGGCATAATTGCTTTTGGAATGAATAAATGTTTCTCCCTTTCATTTGGTTATTAATCTTAACATAATACCTGTATTGCGACCGTTTTAAGTATTAGATAACTGGAGGGTTTAAGCAGAAATACATCTTGCTTCAGTCAGGGGAGAATTTGGTAAAATAAGAAATCATCCCACATTTCAACCCCGTTCGTACGGAAACTGTCACATTCTCTCCTCTCAGTCACGCTAGTATCCCCGTCACACGTGGCCTCTCCAATCGCCCGAGTTTTGTCGAGTTATACCCTCGCTCCCAAGTCACAATTGGGGCCCCACAGTACGTCTGACACCACCATCACCACCGCTTCCACTCCCTCCTTATATTGAGATTTTAAAAATGATTTTATCAATGTTTCCTTCTACTCTATCACAGAACTGCTCGTATAATCATTCAGATTCATTTAATTCAGGACAGCACAGGATGCAGGAAATCATTTGAAGCTATCAACAACTATTGAATTAAGCTGGTAATTATTTCCCTTTTGAAGTGTAACTTCGTTTTTGCTTCCTTGCAGTGAATTTAATCACAATTATAATCCTGAGTGGAAACACTGTGGTCAAACCAAATGTGTAATTTGCTACCTGGGGGCCTTGGCAGTGGCGGTCGTACTGGTCGTTATTCTGGGCCTCATATTCAGACGCATTCCTATTGTCTTTTGTATCCTTTGATTACATCGTGATGTCCATACCCGTATGTAATATCCACGCCGTCCTGCTGTATGCTGCCACTGAATGTTCTGTCTGGTTCACCGTCACTTTCTCCTTTGATCGATTTATGGCCATTTGCTGCTCGAGGAAGAAATGCATCCTTGCAGTGGATAAACGGCGGCTATGGTTCTGGGAACAGTGATTGTGTTGAGCTGTTTAAAGAACATTTTCTGGTATTTTATTTTCATAGATTAGCATGGACTTATCAACCTGCTCTCTTTTGTGTTGTCCCACTGTAAGTTCGGCTAACTCTGTTCTAGTCAACGATCGGGTTGCTCCCCTACATTCTAACCCCATGTGTACCATTTTTCCTGATTCTCCTGCTCAATGTTCTCTCCGTCAGACACATTTTAGTGAGGAGCAGAGCCCGCAGGAGACTCCGGCCTCACAAAATTGGGGAGGCTCCCCGAGACTCAGAGATGGAGAGCCAAAGGGAAACCAACATTTTACTGTTTCTGATCTCGGCCAATTGCATCCTGTTAATGCCAAGGTTAATCGTTTATCTCCTATGAAACTGGATGTATGATTCGGGGTTCAATTCTATATTGTTACATCGATTTGTTGTGGAATTTTTCTTCATGCTGCAGCACCTGAGCTGCTTCATTAACACTGCAATTTAAGCTGTTTCACAGACTCCGTTCAGACAGCAGCTGAAGAATGTTCACAACTACACGTTTTATCCAATTCTTCAACTCACACAACGACGAAACATA
Source organism: Cetorhinus maximus (assembly GCF_964194155.1). Classification (NCBI taxonomy): domain Eukaryota; kingdom Metazoa; phylum Chordata; class Chondrichthyes; order Lamniformes; family Cetorhinidae; genus Cetorhinus; species Cetorhinus maximus. Next base: position 79,310,245 of record NC_135900.1, on the reverse strand, counting down.
TTTGATCACTTAGTGTTCCCATTTCCCTCTCCATCAAGGATACCTCTCAATAATGGACAGAATAAATAAAAAAAAAATTCGGCCCTCCTATTGGCTGAGCTGCCTGACCATCATGGATATCCACTGGCGATTGCAAAGGAGAACCCACCTGCTAACAAATCCACATTCCCATTGGCCAGTCTGGGGTGAAATTTTGAAGATGGTGCAGGAGTAAAAAGGTCTGTGTGTATACCTGCAAAGAACATTGAAGGTGGCTGCACAGCTGAAGAGAACGTTTCATAAAGCTTATTGTATACTGGGCGTTGTTAATAGTGACATGTGTAACAATAGCAGGGAGTTATCCTTAATTGAGACAGGACAATCTTTACACATCAGCTGGAATAGTTTGCAATGTACTAGGCGCCACATGACTGGAATTATGGAAAAACATTGGAGACAGTGCAGGATTTTGGAGTGGACACAATCCTCAATCAGACCTTCAGTAAAACTCACTAGGGGCCGTGTCAACAAGGTTAAAGTTCAGAAGAGGCTTCAGGGAAGCTGTGCACAGCAAGTTTCCACCAGCAGCAATGTGCTATTAGCCAGATGCCCTTACCCCATTATCCATGAATCATGACAAATGTCCAAATTGCCCTCTAACTCTGGGGTGGCAGATGATATTTCTGAAGGCTTACAAAAAGTGCCCCTACATACTCAGTTCCAACAACATATTTGACCTGTCCAGTGTGCCATTGGATCTAAAACCCAGGAATTATTCAGGGATGAAAACACACCTCTGAGAAGCTACTTCACATTTCTAAATTTAATCCCAGGCCGACAGAAATATCCCACAGTGGCTGAATTAATTTGGTTTTAAAGTAGCAGTGCAGAAAATGCTGTAGGCAAATTGTGCAGAGCAGGAATTGACAGGAAATACCACCCGAGACATTTCCACAATGGAGGACGCTCCCCTCCCCATACAGAGTGCCCCTTCACCCTCTTCATTCATAACTTACTCCGTCAGTTGCTCCCTCTCACTCAGTGTTTCCATTAATTCCCTTCTTTCCCCTTCTCTCTCTCCCTCTCTCTCTCTCTATCTCTCTCTCTCTCTCTCTCTCTCTCTGTCGCAATATTATTTCTGTACCTGCTTTACCCTTCAGGAAGAATGTGGGTGTGGTTCATTACTCTGAGAATGGGAGCTGGGTATTGACTGCACGCTCCGAGACTTCCAGAACCTTTTCCCTCAGCACACTCCCCAACTGTCCATCACTGTCCTCCGCCGTCTTCCCACTCTTTGTTTAGCTCTCTCCTCATGTTCTCCACCACCCCCACCCCCCCACCCCCCCACACCAACTCCCACCCCCCCCCCACCACCCCCCCCCCCCCCCCCACCCCCGCCACCCCCACCCCCAACCCTCCCCCCCTCTCCAGTTTCCGTCGGGAAGGCTGCAGGCTTTTTGTGCACACAACAAGATGATGCAGGCTCAGTGAGGATGACCAAAGGGGTAAATCTTGTCTGGAACGTAAGGGAGCAAAAACCTGTTTGTCTCCTTGTCTCCTTCTAACTCATTGAGCCCCAGTATCAGAACGTCCACTAAAGCCTCAGGGGGAAGAACATTCCCTCGTTCCACTGCACACCCTCACACACAGGAATGGACAGGTCAGGTGGCCAACCGTGCCCACTCCTTCAACACCCTCCTATCCTCCTATCAATCATAATAATTGCATATCACATTTTTCTTCCTTTAAGGTTTTTGATTAAATGAAATATATGAATAAGTTACTGAAAGGAAGAAATGGTGAGAGAAATATAAAGCATTAAAAACACATACATGGAATGTGTGTGAACAACAGATCGCAAAATTTGCCATTCTGTAGGGTTCAGGAAAAAATATCCTTTCCTCAGCACACGCATGCTGCAAACCCTACTCCCCCAAACTGTATTCAGAGTTTAGCGTCAAGCTCCCCCTCCCCCCAACCACGCCCCACAGTCTTCAGTGCCCACAAAAGCGTTAACTCAGTCTTTAAAATGGCAGGAAAAAACTAATAACTTTTGAAACTTCTTAAAATCACCAAAACGACACATATTTTCTGAAGTCACTATTTCTGGAAGCTTGTGACTGAGGCTGGGCCATGACCACAGACTGGAACCTCCAAATGTCCTGGCTATCTTCAACACCGCACCCGTACACATTCACAAAACAATTAATTTCCCTCTATCCGCTGTTAATATCTCACTCATTTCCCTTTCTCCCTTTAGTGCTCTCTCTCCTCCATTCTCTTTCTGTTTCCCCTCACTGTATCCTTGTTATTCACTCTCCCTGTCCCACTTATTATTTCCCGTTCTTATCTCTCCCTGTCACCCCCTCGCTTCCTAACCGTTCTCTCTCTCTCCCTCTCTTTTTCCCTTTACTCTCTCCTTTGTTTCGCCCCACTCTCCATGCCCCGGATATTCACTCCGCTTTCCCTCTCTCCCTGTTCCACTCTCACACTCTCACCTTACTTCCTCACTACCTCTTTTCCCCTCAATCTCCCCTTTTATTTCTCGTTCACTATTCATCTCTCTCTCTCTCTCCCTCTCTCTCTCTCTCTCTCTCCATGATTCCTCTGATTCCTCTCACGTGTATCTCTATCTCAGACACACGTCACCGAATGGAGAGGCAGAGGGGGAGACAGATGCAGAATAGCATAATCAGAAACAAATGAAACTTGATTGAAATGGTCACTCGCTATTCAATTTTACCCTGCCAGACAACTATTTACCCAGTGAAATTTTAAGGCATGTGTGCAGAAGCAAGTCCACAAAAAACGCTTCACTTTTAAAATGCAGTTTTCATAGGTTCTGCTTTTGCATCTATTTGCCCCTCTCCTCTATCTGCCTTTTTATATTTCTCTCCTTTTCCCGCAATCTCAATCTCCATCTCTCCATCTGGCTCTCTACGTCCCTGACACTCTCTTACTGAATCCTTTTCTATTGTTCTCTTTGTCCCGCAACCTCTCTCCCTTCTATCACTCTGCCTCTCTCTCTCTCTCTTACGCTTTCTGTGTCTCTTCCCTCCGTTTCCTCAGTTCTAACATAGGGGTAATAAAAGGCAGGCGGGCAACATTAAAATGGCGACTGCAACTTAAAATTGAAACTCTAAATTCTGCAGCAAATTATTTTTTTCATGATCAGCTTTGGCTAATATTACACAGAATCAACGTATATTAATCCATTAAATTAACAATATGTTATCGTTTTATATAATAACAAATACATCACTTCAGCGTTCACTATCACAATGACTCAGTTTGGATTCATTTGATAGGGAAAGGCACTACGGCACTTTAGACAGCACCAACATAAAGTTTAAGTGATGTCATTGTTGAACGAGTTTTCGACAGGACCCTTTTCTGCTCATTCCAAATCGTGGTCACATTGTGAAGGCATGCTAACTTGAAAGTTGAAGGGGCAATTTTCATCGGTTCACAGCATGAAAAATCATCGAAACCCAGTTTTATCAGCGAAGGAGAGTTAGAAAACATTTATTGAAGGGAAATAGGAAAGTATAACTACACAAAGTGTAATTTCTACAAAAAGTTATGTTGAATTAGTAGTGATTTCTGGAAAAAAAAGATTACATTGGGCTCAAAATATTCTTTGCAATGGAGTTACATTTTGTAATAGTTTGAGCCTCCTTTTCATAAACTGTGTAATCTCTTTCGACTTGTTATCAGTCAAGAACATATATTAACTGAATATAAAAGAAGAGTTCACCACCATATTTTAAAATACTGACTAAGGCTAAGAAATTATATTTTATTCACATTCTGTATAACTCCTCGCTACATATTTGTTTTTTCTTTTCTCCTATTTGCAAACTTTTCCATTATCCCTATATATAATTAATGTTATGAGCAACCTGGCAATCTATCCTTAGTTATAACTGTAACTTATCGCAACTAGCACCATGCACAGGAAGAAAAACATCACCTCGCAAATGAACTAGCAAACAGTCACAGACAAACATTTGAATTAATGAGGATCCGGCACCATTCAATAAATTTTGTGACAAAGAGCTCAATTTATCAATCATGAGGATATGACTGAATGTTTCTCCTATTCTGAACAAATGGTCGAGGAAGGTTTCATTAAATGTTCTTTTAACCTCGCTCGAAGTCATGTTTTTCATTCATTCCTGGGTGGGATGAGGGCTTCGCTGGCTGTGTCAGCATTTTTTGACCATCCTTAATCCCCGTTGCGAAGGTGCTGCTGAGCGGTCTTCTGGAACTGCTGCAGGCCATGTAGCTTCGGGACACTCTTAGTCCTGTTAGGAACAGAGTTCCAGAATGTTGACCCAGCAACATTGAAGGGGCGGCGATATGTTTCCAAGCCAGTGTGGCGAGTGACATTGATGGGAACTCTCAGATACTGGCGTTGCCATCTACCTGCTGCACTTAACCTTGTAAATTATAGTGGTCATGGATTTGGAAGGTGTTGTCGAAGCAGACTTCGTGAATTACTATAGTTCAATTTGTACGAGGTACACACCGCGGCTGATGTGCATTGGTCATGGAGGGAATGAATGTCGGTGTACGTAGCGAGAATCAGGCAGGCTGCTTTGTCCTGGATGGTGTCAAGCTTCTTGAATTTTGCTGAAGCTGCACTCATAAATGAATGTGGCGGTAATTGCATCACACCCCTTACTTGTGCCTTGTGAATGGTGAACATGCTTTTGGGAGCCATGAGGTTGGTCCCCAGTCGCACAATTAATAGCTTCTGACCTGCTCTTGTAGCCATAGTATTAATATGGCAATTCCAGTTCAGTTCTTGGTCAATGGTAACGAGATCTGGATCGTGTATGATTCAGTTATGGTAAGTACGGTAAATAACTGAAACAATATTTATTGAGGAGGAAGGTCGCATAAGTCATTAGCATTTAAATAATCAGTCATAGGGTACTGGGAGATGACATCAGTTGATAACCATTACGCTTTGGAACGAATCAAAGATTGATCACACACCCCTTAATGGAGAAATCCTATGACGTCGGCTGACGTCGGCCAATCAGAAGGCCACGACGTCACTGCTCATGTTGCAGTTGAGGCTTGGAAAGTGTTAAGAAGCAACAGTTATCACTGCCCAATGTGCGTACCAGGTTAGAAACTGATGTTTTCAGAGCCTGCCCTTCACTTGGGCGCATAAGACCCCAAAATTGCTGGAGAGAGAACAGAGAGCGAAGGCGCCCAAAGCTGAACCGCGGGGCAAGAACCGTTTTTAATCTATAGTATGCTGCCCCGCTCTGATATTTATTATTTTTAATTTTTAAAAAAGTTTGTCGAATACTTCACCAAACACTTTACTGTTGCCAATATGGTAAAAGTCTCAAATGAACAAAATTGGAATTAAGCTCAAATATTCCCAAGAATTTACAACACACCGGCCTGCCTAAGTCTAATATAAAATGACCTATGTGGCTTTCCTTTTACCGCTATAAGACTCGCTTCTCTATTTTCTACAGGTTCTTCTCTCAACTCTTTATATTGATGTCTCACAATAATTTCGATACCATTTCAATAAATGTGAAACACCTTTTTTTACATCTCCAGCTGCATTCCAATAATAGGTTCGACCACAATGTTTTCGGGCTGAAAGAAGATCATTCAAACACTCCCGAGTGGCCTTTCTGTCGTCCCGTTTCGGTAGACCAAGTTCCTGTGGCAAACCAAACCCTCAGGGACCTGCCCTGACGTATGTGCGTGTGTCTGTGTGTGTATGTGCGCGCAAACGCGCTTTTAGTTGAAACGAGTTTTATTTTGAAAAGTTAAGTTTGACCTTCAGCGAAGCTTTCAGGGATAAACCCTCCTCCATATCTCCATCTTCTTAACACCATGAGACAAAATCTAACCACAGCACTCCACCACAATCGACTTACATTCATAAATATTTGTGAAGTAAAAGCACAGCTACATTATTAAAAGCTAATATTACAATGTAATCTAAATGATGTACTGACCGACAATACCCTTGCAATCAGTGAATAATTTCGATATATGAGGATACAACTAAAATAACAAAAAAGTTTCTTGCTTTAAAAAAAGGTATGAACCCATTGCTCCAGCTATCTGCGACAGAAATTATACAAGCAGAGAGTAGGCGTAAATGGGTCTTTTCAGGTTTGCGAAATGTAAGGACTAGTTTGCCGCTAGAATTACTACTGGAATCTCCACTTTTTGCAATTTATATAAACGAGATTGATGAAGGGGTGGACGGAATGATCGCTTAGTTTGATAATTACAGTAACATAAGGAGGAAAGTAAATAATGAAGAAGACATAAGGAGACTACAAAAATATAAATAGCATAAGTGCGTGGACAAATATCTGGCAAATGGGGTATAATGTGGGAAACTGTAAAATTGTAAACTTTGGCAGGGAAAATAAAATAAAAAAACATATTATTTAAATAGCGAGAGATTGCAGATGCCTGAGATGCAGACTGATCTTGGTCCCTTAATGCATGAATCGCAAAAGGCTACTATGCAGGTACAGAAAGTAATTTGAAAAGATAAAATAATGTTATCATTAATTTCAACGGGAGTTGGGAAATTACACAGCAGGTACATGGAACTAGCCTTGTCCACTACGCTGTAGGCTCCTCTGTACAGGGGGTCAAGCACACACAACCTTGCATAGTTTCACAACATCACCTGATCACCGACTCGCCATTGCTGCCAGTTTCTCAGGGAAAAATGCAGTATGTTTCTTTGATGGGATTCGCTTACAATGTCGGCCACATGAAGATTCAGCTCTCCCAGAGCTTTCGAAATATTTATCACAAGCTGATCCATGGGAATCGTCTGGATGGGCAGTTAGGAAATGGTGGGCAACGACAGATGCATTGGTGGACACACGGATCGCCCAATTACCAACTCGTGAGGTGAGTACTCCTCTCCTTTTTAATATTGTTCTCCTTATTCAAATCCGGACCAGAGGGAGAACCTCATCAAATGTCAATTCATTTTCATATAGCTCTTTTTGAAGGGCCATCGATAATATGTTTTTCGCCCTTTACAGTTCCCTTGAATATTGCTGGCTCTGTGTCTCATGCCATTTCCGTCTATTATCTACTTCTTCACAGTGGCTTGCATCAGCTGCCCAGTGAAGTGACTACCCTGGACCGATTTTAAAACCTTTGACTCTGCACATCTACAGAAGACTTCATTCACTAAACTGTTTGCTGTCCACAGTGAGGTAGCTGACTTGCATGGAAATGCATCGGCACAGTTGGTAAAATTATCCACCAACACCAGAATTTAATCTGCTTCTTAGAGCTCAGGAGTGGCTCTATAACATATAATTGAATGCATTGCCTAGGCCCATCAAGCTGCCCAGTGTGTCCAATAGTCACTTTACTTCTGTGTGTATCTGGGTTGTTTGCAGCACAGATTGAACAACCTTCACTGAAATCGCGCATACCTCCCCGCATATGTGACCACCAGCCTACCATATTAATCCGTTCCACTTTGGCCTCAGGACCAGGATCTCCATCCCCGGAGTCTCCGTGCGCTAATTCCATCACTGTCAGCCTGTATCATTCAGGCACAATCCTCCTGTCCCCTTTAGAAAGTATCCCGTTCTTCACTTTTGTATCAGGTGCTCCACGTGGATTTTCGATCAGGGTTCCTGCTTGTCTTACCTGCAATGCTGTTTGAAGACCATATCGTTCTGTTGTAGCCCCATCAGCTCGGGAGATAGGGGTATGTTGTTATCATTATCACTCCTGGGGTAATTCCCATCCTCAATCCTGACTGGTGCAGATGTCATGGCGCACACTGTATTGCCCCTTTCCTGGCTATCTCATCCTCTTTCTTAAAGCTTCAGCACCTTGGTTCTGTTTTAATATGAGCCTTTCCCTTGTAAGAATAACAACCTCCCTATGCTTCACCTACAGTCCTATGGCCCTAAGCATGGTGGCATAACGAGTGGTCGTCAATCTGCTGAAATGAAGGCCCACCGAGCTCAACTGCCTGGTGGTTATGTGCAGGAGTTAAATATGAATTTATAATCTGAACAGAGAGCGTAAGTATTTGGGAACTTCCGTGGATGTGTTGCTAGATGTGTCACAGCTGCTAATTCGGCCCGGCTGTGTGCTGAGTGACTGGCAGTCTACTGGCCAACTCTACACGGCTTTCGGGGTCATTAATCAAAAAAACATGTCTTCCCTTCCCCGTTCTCCACAATTCTGCAACCACCCACGTAGATCACTTCCCCCTCTGGTTGTAATCCCGCTTTTAATCTGCCACGATTTCCCCAAACTCCTTCTGCTGTGCAAAAGGGAGATTTTCTCTCATCCTGGAGGTGAACAGCTAACAGTGTCTCAGGCAATTCATTCAACTAGAATCGCATGCTCACTAATGACAATGTCCATTTTTCTACACACGGGCAGGCCACCGTTCTGTCCGTTATTGGCCCTTCCAATAATTATTTATGCGGAGTGTGGTGGGGGCTCAGTGTCACTGAACGGGTTCTGCGACCCACACCAAAGTAATTCACTGCACAAAAGGTGGCTAATATATGTCTTTCACATACTGTATATATCAATGATGCACCTGTGAACACCCTCGAGATCTAGTCTTCAGGTCTAAAGTGCCCATTTAGTTCCTGCATGAGCGCTGCACTTTGACTTGATTCGGTGGCTGCCTTCAGGTACTACTTTAATTGTACAAACAAATTATCAGATGCCTCGTTACAATTCGAATTCACCCAGATTTTTTGGAGTCTCAACAAGGGTCCATGAGGAGCTGCATCCCCTTCAATATGTTCCCTGCAGGATCCTGTTTGTCCCAAGAATAATCTGTGCGCCATTGTTGACCCCAGGTCGTTTAGCTCTTGCACTGCCTGATGCTTCCATTCCTCTATGGGTCTCATGCAAACTGTACATCTTCTGGCGCCTCTTGGCTTTTTTTTTCATGATTTAGTTTCATTGCTGACTTTCACAGCATTCCTAACAGTTCGCCTCAATTCTCAATGTTCTCCCGTGTCTTTTGAGAATAACAGGAGGGGGTCATCCACATTATGGATAACCTTTTCGGGCTGGCATGAGGGGCAGTGATATGTTTTCGGCAGGAAGGAACTTTTCTCCATGGTGGAAGGATCAGTAACCGAAAGGCATAAATTAATGATAAGGGGCAGGGATCTTAGAGGGTATGTGAGGAAGATTTTTTTTTAACCAAGAGGGTGATGGGAATCTGGAACTCACTTACTGAAAGGGTGGTAGAGGCAGATACCTCACAATATTTAAGAAGTATTTGGATATACGCTTGCGATGCCATGACAGACAAGGCTATGGCCCTAGTGCTGGAAAATGCGAGTAGAATAGTTAGATACTTTTTTGCCTAGCGCAGACTCGATGGTCTCAAAGGACTTTTACTGTGTTGTATACCACTATGACTATGACTCGAGTCTGCCATACAATCCCAAATGGGATACTGTGAAAACTCCGGGCAGCAATTTCAGGTGGTCTGCTGCCCCTACACAAGTGAAAGCCAACGTGCACTAGTCTTCAGTACGGTCGGACAGAGAGAGAAGCCCTTTGGCTATATTGAGTATTGTGAGCACTTGCGCTTCGCCTGGCGGGGCAATTATCAGATCTGTGATTGCCACTGCCGCCTGCGTACACAATGATAGAATTTGATGCAACACTCAGTAATCTGCTACAATCCAGCCAACTCTGCCATGATTTCGTTTTGCTTAACCTTATTAAAGTTCAGACCAGTTGTTTGTGACCCCTGTTTCACTATCCCAAACTGAAGGATAAATCCCAATATGTTACGGCCACTCTTTGCTCAGGGATTTTTACTCTGAGGTAATTTGTTAAGCCTGCCTCATTACACATCACAAGATCAAAAAAGCCTTATCCCTGGTTTGATCAGCAAATATTGTTCTAGGAAACTATCCCAAATGCACTCGAAAAACTATTGTTCGTGTCATGTTTATGTTTTTGTTCGTGGCTCCCTTTGCCAACTACGTTTTCCCAATCTACATGAAGATTAATGTCACCAAAGATCAATGCATTTCCGTTTTCAAATGCCATCATTAACTCCTGATTTATTGTCTGTCCAACAGTCTTGCTGCTATTAGGGTGCCTATCGACTACTTCCACTAGTGTCTTCCTCCCTTTGTTATTTTTTAAATGCATCCACATGGCTTCTCGATCTTCAAACCCAGATCATTTCTTGCTATCATACCTTTCCGTCCCATACTAACAAGGCTAACCCACCACCAATTACTTCCTGCGTTTCCTTTCAAAAGCTCAACTATCCCTGAATATTTACTTGGCAGCTTTGATATTTTTGTAACCACGCCTACAGAATACCGATAGGATTAGGCTCATTAACATATATTTCTGTCATTAATTAATTAATTGTGTTCCGAGTATTGCGTGTGTTTAAGGAATGGTACATTAATTTTGTATTTTTTTTAACATTTTCCCCCTTTGACCATACTTGCTGTTGTTTAATTTATGTATCCACACTAGGTCATTTACTGTCAATATCTGGCTCTCAATATCTATATAGCTGCTTAGCAAAGCAACCGTATCCTTTCAATTTTACACCATTTATATATCCTCTCTCCAGAACCCTCAGACTCCCCCTGCCACGTATAAAGTCTCAAGCCCTCTCTACTCCCCTAGTTACATGATTCACCAGGACGCAATTTCCAACAATGTTTAAGCGAAGACCAGATCACCGGAAAAACTCCCTTCCGCCCTAGTAGTGGTGCCATTTCCTCTTTATCTGAAACTCATTCCTGCCACACCAATCTCTGAAACATGCATTTATTTCCTTAAATGTAATTAGCCTATACATGTTTAACATTAGCTCGGGTTTAACTAAGTAATTAAAAGCTGAACAGATAGCATACAATGCGGCGAAGAGCAGTGGGAGGACTGGGGATTGGGAAGCCTACAAAGAATAACAGAGGACAACTAAATAAATAAATAAGGAGTGAGAAGATTAAGTATGAGTGTAAACAAGCCAGTACTATAAAAGACATTTTCAAGAGGTTTTTTTTTAGATATATGAAGGTTAAGAGAGAGGCAGAAGTGGACATTGGGCTGCTGGAAAATGACGTTGGAGAATTAATAATGAGGAGCAAAACAATGGCGGAGGAATTCAATAGGTACTTTGCATCAGTCTTCACAATTGAGGACACGAGAAACATCCCGAAAATTCAAGAGATTCTGGGGTCAGAGGTGAGTCTCGTGGCCATTACATAGGAGAAGTTGCTAGGAAACTGAGAGGTCTCAACGTGGCTAAATCACCTGGACCAAATGGATTATACCACAGAGTTCTGAAGGAGATGGCTGGAGGCGTTACTGGTGATCATTCAGGAATCACTGAAGTCAAAGAGGGTCCGAGAGGACTGGAAATCGCGATTTTTACCACTGTTTGAGAAGGGATTGAGGCAAAAACTGCAAATTACAGTCCAATTAGCCTGACCTCGGTCGTTGGTAAAATGTTAGAAGCCATTATGAAGGATGAAATTTCTGAATACTTGGAAGTGTTTTTTGAAATAGGGCAAAGTCAGCATGATTTCATCAATGGGAAGTCATACCTGGCACATCTGTTAGAATTCTTTGAGTAGATAACGAGCAGCAAAGGAGAGCCAATGGATGTTATCTAGTTGGACTTCCAGACGGCTTTTGACAAGGTGCTACACAGGAGGCTGCTCAGTAAGATAAGAGCCCATGGTGTTGCAGGAAATGTACTAGCATGAACAGAAGATTGGTTGCCTGGCAGGAGGCAGAGAATGGGGATAAGGGGGTCCTTCTCAGGATGGCGGCTGGTGACCAGCGGAGTTCCGCAATGGTCAGTGTTGGGGCCACAACTTTTCACTTTATACATAAATTATCTAGGTGAATGAACTGAAGACATTCTGGCTAAGTTTGAAGAAGATAGGTGGAGGGACAGGTAGGAGGCGGGGAGGCTTCAGAAGGATTTCGAGAGGTTTGGAGAATGGACAAAGAAATTGCAGATGGAATAGTACATGGGGAAGTGTGAGGTCATGAATTTTGGTAGGGAAAATAGAGGCATCGACTATTTTCTAAATGCGGAGAGAATTCATAAATATGGAGTGCAAAGGGACTTGGGAGTCCTAGTCAATTATTCTCTTAAGGTTAACTTGCAGGTTGAGTCGGTAGTTCGGAAGGCAAATGCAATGTTGGCATTTTTTTCGAGAGGACGAGAATATAAAGGCAGGGATGTGCTGCTGAGGCGTTACACTGCTCTGGTCAGATCACATTTAGAATATTGTGAGAACTTTTGGGCCCCGTTTCTCGGGAAGTATGTGCTGGCCCTGGAGATGTTCCAGAGGAGTTTCACGAGAAGGGTCCCAGGAATGAAAGGCTTTACCTATGGAGAAGGTTTGAGGACTCCTGGTCTATACTCGATGAAATTCAGCAGGATGAGGAGGGATCTGATTGAAATTTACAGAATATTGAAGGGCCTGGATAGTGTGGACGTGGGGAGGATGTTTACATTATTAGTAGAGACTAGGACCCGAGGGCACAGCCTCAGATTAAAGTGAAGACCTTTTAGAACACAGATGACGAGAAACTTGTTTAGCAAGAGATTGGTGAATCTATGGAAACCATTGCCAGAGAAGGCTGTGGAGGCCCTGTCAATGAATGTATTTAAGACCGTGATAGACAGGTTCTTGATTAGTCAGGGAATGCAAGGTTACGGGGAGAGGGCGGGACACATATCAAACATGATTGAATGCAAGAACAGACTCGATGGGCCGAATGGCCTAATTTCTAATCCTATGGCTTATGGTCTTATAACCTTGTGGTTCTGCTCTTTAACTTAGGCCCTAACTTTCAAATTATCTCTTGTGCTCTTTTTAAAAGTGAACACTCCTCGGTCCCCGTGCTGTTTTTGAATTGACCTCCCCTCGCTCCCTGTGCCATTTAAAAAAAAATGAACTCCCCTCGCTCTGTGTACTCATAAAATGGACTCGCCTCGCTCTCAGCCCTTTTAAAAATGAATCCCCCCCCCCCCCCCCCCAACATCCCGCCAATCTCTGTGCGCTATTCAAAATGAACACCCTTCGCTCCCGGTGCTATTCTTAAAGGAATTCCCCTCGCTCTCCGGCTTTTTAAAAAAGTATCTCCTCACCCTCTCTGTTCTCTTTTATTTAAATTGACTCCTCTCGCTCTCTGTGCCCTTCATAAAATGGACTCGCCTCGCTCTCCGCACTCCTTTTAGAATGAACTCTGCTCTCTCTCTCTCTCGGTGCTCTTTTTAAAATGAATTATCCTCGCTCTCTGTGGTCTTTAAAAAAAATACCTCTCCTCGCTCTCTGCGCTCTTTCAAAAAATGATCTCCCCACGATCTTCGCACTCGTTCTTAAAATGAACTCCCCTCGCTATCTGTGCTCTTTATTAAAATGAACTCCCCTCGCTCCCGGTCATCTTTTTAAAAGGAATTCCCCTCACTCTCTGAGTTCTTTTTTGAAAAGAACGCTCCTCGCTCTCTCTGCTCTTCATAAAATGGACTCTCCGCAACCCCTGTGCTCTTTTTAAAATGAACTCCCCTCGCTCTCCACTTTCTTTTTATTATATATGTCCCTTGCTAGCTGTTCTTTTTCTAAAATAAATTCCCTCGCTCTTCGCTCTCTTCTTATAATGTTATCGCATCGCTCTCGGCGCTCTTTATAAAATTAACTCCGCTTGCGGTCTCTGGTCTTTTTAAAATGAAACTCCCCTTGCTCTCTGTGCTCTTTTTAAAAAAAATGAAATTCCTTCGCTCTTTTTAAAATTACAACCCTCCCCAGCTTTCCGCGTTCTTTTTAAAAATGAACTCACCTCGCTCTCGGTGCTCTTCTTGAAATGGACTCCACTCGATATCTGTGCGCTTTTTCAAATGAACTCCCATCGCTCTCCGTACGCTTTTAATAATGAAACGCCCTCGGTCTCTGTGCTCGTTTTAAAAGGACCTGCCCTCGCTCTCCGCTCCCTTTTTAAAATGAACTCCCTTCACTCTCTGCGCTCTTTTTATAATGAGCTGCCCTCGCCCTCACTGCACTTATTAAAATGAACTGTGCTCGCTCGTTGCGCTCTTTGGAACTACACACGCTGTCCGCCCCCATCTTAGCATAAACTCCCCAAGCTCTCTGTGCTATTTTCAAAAATAAATGCTCATGCTCTCGATGCACTTTTTAAAGATTAACTCCCCTCGCTTTCCGCGCTCTTTTTAAGATGAATTCCCCTTGCTACCAGTACGCTTTTATCATGTAACTCCCCTCGCGCTCGGTGCTCATTTTTAAAAGGAATTCTCCTCGCTCTCAGTGCTCATTTCAAAATGAACTCCTTTTGCTCTCCAAGCTCTTTTTAAAGTAACTCGCATCGCTTTTCTTAAAAATGAACTCCGCTCCTTCTGTGCTATTGTGATTAATAAGTCCCATCGCTCTCTGTGTTTTTTTTTTAAATGTTCTCCCCTCGCTCTTTTTTAAAACAATCTCCACTCCCTCTCAGACCTCTTCTCAAAATAGACTTGTATCGCTCTCCGCACTCTTTTTAAAAAATTAACTGCCCTCTCTCTCAGTGCTCTTTTTAAAATGAATTCTCCTCGCTCTGTGGTCTTTAAAAAAAAATAACTTCGCTCGCTCTCTTAAAAAAAAATGATCTCCCCTCGCTCTCTGCGCTCGTTTTAAAAATGAACTCCCCTCGCTCTACGCGTTTTTTTATTAACATTAACCTCCCTCGCTCCAAGTGCGCTTTTTGAAATAAACTACTCTCGCTCCCTGCGCGCTTTGTGAAATGAACCCCCTCGCTCTTTTCAATATGATCTCCCCTCCCTCTTTGCGTTCTTTTTTTTTAAATGAACACCCCTCTCTCCCTGCACTCTTTTTAAAATGAACTCCCCTCGCTCTCGCATGCTTTAAAAAATGAACTCCACCCCCTCTCTGTTCTGTGTTATCAAATGAAGTCCCCTCGCTCTCTGGGCTCTTTATTAAAATGAACTGCTCTCGCTCTTTTCAAAATGAACTGACCTCCCACTTGGTGCTGTTTTTAGAAGGAATTCCCGTCGCTCTCTGAGCTCCTTATTAAAATTAACTCCTCTTGCTCTTTTCAAAATGAACTCCCCTCGCTCTGAGTTCTATTTGAAATAAACTCCCCTCGCTCTCTCTGCTCTTCTTAAAATTGAATCTCCACAATCCCTGTGCTCATTTTAAAATGAACTCCCCTCGCTCTCCACTTCCTTTTTTAAGATATGTGCCCCTTGCTCTCTTTTCTCTTTCTAAAACAAACTCCCTCGCTCTTCGCGCTCTTATTAAAATGGAGTCGCGTTGCTCTCTGCGCTCTTTATAAAATTAGCTCCGCCTGCTCTCTCTGGTCATTTAAAATTAACTCCTCTTGCTCTCTGTGCTCGTTTAAAAAAAATGAAATTCCCTCGCTCTTTTGAAAAATAACTCCCCTCGCCCTTTTTAAAATGACACCCTCCCCCAGCTCCTAGCGTCCTTTTTAAAAGAATGAACTCATCTTGCTCTCGAATGTTCTTCTTAAAATGGACTCCACTCAATCTCTGTGCGCTTTTTCAGATGAACTCCCTTCGCTCTCCGCACGCTTTTAATAATGAAACCCCCTCGGTGTCTGTGCTCTTTTTAACAGGACCTCCCCTCGCTCTCCGCGCCCTTTTTAAAATGAACTCCCCTCGCTCCCGGCGTGCTTTTAAAAATGAACACTTCCACTCTCTCTGCTCTTTTTTTAAAAGGAAGTCCCCACACTTGCTGTGCCTTTTTTAAGATAAACACCCCTCGCTTTCTGTGCTCTTTTTAAAAGTAACTCCCCACGCTTTCTTCGTTCTTTTTAAATTGATATGCCCTCCCTCTCCACCCTCTTTTTAACTGAACTCCATACGCTCTCCGCGTTCTTTTTAAAAATGAACTCCCCTCACTCTCTGCGCTCTTTCTAATGAACTGCCCCCGCTCTCATTGCACTTTTAAAAATGAAATGTCATCGCTCTCTGAGCTCTTTTTATAATGAAATCTCCTCGCTCTCTGAGCTCTTTTTATAATGAACTCTCCTCGCTCTCTGAACTCTTTTTATAATGAACTGTCCTCGCTCTCTGCGCTCTTTGGAACTACACACGCTGTCCGCGCCCATCTTAGTATGAACTCCCCAAACTCTCTGTGCTCTTTTTAAAACTAACAGCTCACGCTCTCGATGGACTTTTTAAATATTAACTCCTCTCGCTTTCCGCGTTCTTTTTAAGATGAATTCCCCTCGCTCTCAGTGCTCATTTCAAAATGAACTCATCTCGCTCTCCACGCTCTGTTTAAAGTATTTCGTCACGCTTTTCTTAAAAACGAACTCCGCTCCTACTGTGCTATTTTGAAAAATAAGTCCCATCGCTCTCTGTGCTTTTCAAAAATGACCTCACCTCGCCCTTTTTTAAAAAATAATCTCCACTCTCTCTCTGACCTCTTCTCAAAATGGAAATGTATCGCTCTCCGCACTCTTGTTAAAATTAACTCCCTCTCTCTCAGTGCTCTTTTAAAATGAATTCTCCTCGCTCTCTGTGGTCTTTAAAAAAAATAAATAACTTCGTTCGCTCTCTTAAAAATATAATCTCCCCTCTCTCTCCGCACTCTATTTAAAATGAAATCCCCTCGCTGTCTGTGCACTTTTTAAAAAATGAACCCCCCTCGCTCTTTTCAACATGAACTCCCCTCCCTCTTTGCGTTCGTTTTTTTTAAATGAACATCCTCTCTCTCTGCGCTCTTTTTAAAATGAACTCCCCTCGTACTCGCATGCTTTTAAAAATGAACTCCAATCGCTCTTTTCAAAATGAACTCCCTTCGCTCACTGAGTTATTTTTAAAACGAACTCCCCTCGCTCTCTACTTACTTTTTGAGATGTATGCCCCTTGCTCTCGGTGCTTTTTTTCTAAAATAAACTCCCTCGCTCTTTGCGCTCTTCTAAAAATGAAGTCGCATCGCTCTCCGCGCTCTTGATAAAATTAACTACGCTTGCGCTCTCTGGTCTTTTTAAAATGAACTCCCCTCGCTCATTTTAAAATGACACCCCCCAGCTCTCCGCGTTCTTTTTTTTTAAATGAACTCACCTTGCTCTCTGTGCTCTTCTTAAAATGCACTGCACTCGATCTCTGTGCTCTTTTGAAAAGGACCTCCCCTCGCTCTCCGCATCTTTTTAAAAATTAACTCCACCTCGCTCCATGTGGTCTTTTAAAAATGAACACCCCACGCTCTCAGTGCTCTTTTTAAAAATAAACTCCCCTCGCTCTCAGTGATCATTTCAGAATGAACTTCCCTCGCGCTCCGCGCTCTTTTTAAGATAAATTCCAGTTGCTCTCTATGCTCTTTCCAAAATGAATTCCCTCTCTGTCTACGTTCTTTTCAAAATGAACTGATCTCGCTCTCTTTGCTCTTATTAAAATGAACCCCCTTCGCTCTCTGTGCTATTTTTAAAATAAACGCCCCACGCTTTCTTAGTTCTTTTCACAATGAACTGCCCCCTTCTCTGCGCTCTTATTACTATGAGCTACCCACGCTCTCTCTGCTCGTTTTATAATGAACTGCCCTCGCTCTCAGTGCACTTTCTAAGAAGAACTCTCTGCTCTCTTATTATACTGTATTCCCCTCGCTCTCGGTTCTCTTTCTAAAATGAACCCTCTTGCTCCCTATTCAGTGTGCTCCCCTTTCCGTCCGTGCTCTTTACATAATAAACTATCGTTGCTCACCTCATGTCTTTTAAGGTTAACTCCCCTCGCACTCAGCACTCTTTTTAACATAAACTTCCCTCACTCCTCATATCCTTTCTGAAAGAGAGGAGAGTGAGAGAGAAGGGGAGCAAGAGGGGGAAGAAGAGTTAAATAGAGACAAAGAAAGAGAGAGAGAGAGAGAGAGAGAGAGAATGAGCGAGAGAGAGAGCAATGTTGAAAGACTGAGACGGGGCGATAGTTGGAAACGGAGTGAGATCAGGAGCGACAGAGAGAGACGGAGAGAGAGAGACAGATGGAGAGGGAAACTGAGGGAGAGAGAGAGTGTTGGATAGAGAAAGAGGAAGAGAGAACATATACAGGATGAACGAAAGACAGACAGGGAGAAAGAGAGAGACTGGTAGAGAGAGACAGAGATATTTGCAGAGAGGGAGACGCAGAGGGAGAGAGAGATGTAATGTGACATAGAGACAGATAACGACAGGCAGAAACAGACAGAGGAGAGAGACATAGACAGAGCGAGAGAGACAGTAAGAGAGAGAGTGAAGAAGGTTTGGAGCGGGAGAGATACAAGCAGTTGGAAAGAGGGAAGGCAATTGAAAAGGAGAAAGAAGGATAGAGAGGGAACCGAGAGTGAAAGACATAATCTGAGACAGACAGAGAAACACACGGGGGAGAGAGAGAGAGAGGCTTGTGGGAAGAGAGATTCACTCTTTCTGCCTCTTTCACTATTTCACTCTTCTCTCTCTCTCTGCCCCACAAACCACCCGCCACCACCCCCCCACCCCACCCCCCCACCCCTCCAACACCCACCCACCTCTCTCTCTCTCTCTCTCTCTATGTCTCCTCCCGTCTATGCCTGTGTCTCTCTAAAGAGTCCCTAGAATGTATCATGTTTTTTTTTCGATCATTGAGTTCCAGAAGCTATGCGGGGACAGTCTATTTTAGATATACTGGTTTGTACTCAGGGGAGAACAATAAGGGAGGCCATAGTTTTGGATGCTCTATTGGGTACCAATCAAAACATGTTAACATTTAAAATTAAGTTTGTGTGGGAGGAACTACGGCCTCAAACGAGTGGCCACAACTTAAATAAGGGCAGTGCAGAGGTATGAAGAAAAAAATGCCCTGAAGCGGGCTGGAAAATTCGACGAAGGGGAAAGACAGAAGCTGAGCAGTGACAGACATTTTGAGCAGATACTTCAGAGCGATCAGGAAAAATTATCCCGGTCAAAAAGGACTCATTGAGAAGAATGTACCCGTGGGGAACAATGGTTGTCATAAACAGTATCCAAACAAAACCTGAAGCATGCAAAGCATCATAAACTAATGGCAGGGCAGAAGATAGGAAAACATTTTATTAATCAGCATTGAATGGCTCAAAACCTAAAAAATGAGAAAATCGACTATGATGGCAAATTGACAAGACTTTTAAAATAAAAAACGGACTGCTAGAGCTTTCACTGATACATAAAGAGAAAGAGAGAGAGTGTGGCTAAGGTCAGTGTGTGACCCTTGGAGGACGCAATTCGTGAATATATATGGGGATCAGGAAATTGACAAAAAAATCAAAACCAAATTTCGCACTGGTCTTTTCGGTGGAGGACGTTATACGCACCCCAAAATATGAGATGAACAATGAGCAAAGGGAGGAAAGATCTTTTATCATTCTCTATCTGGAGTGAGAAAATGTTTGGCAAAAATATGGGAATTAATGGAGACCAGTCGGAAGGACCTGAAGGCATGCATTCAAGGGTTTTATAGAAACTGCCTGCAGAGATAGTGGGGTCATTGTTCAAAATATTTCAGAAAACAATGGGTACCGTAAGGTATAACGCCCCTTTTCAAGAATGGAGGGAGACAATTCAGGAAACTACAGGCCATTCAACTTATCATCCGTCGTTGGGAAGATGCTAGATTCCATTATGAAGGAAGAAATAGCACAACATTTGGAAAAGCTTAATGCAATTAAGAAGAGTCGACGTGGTTTTGTTAAAGGTACATAATGCTTGACAGGCTTGCTTAGAATCCCTTGACGTAATGACAAGCAGAGTTGATTAAGTGGAGCCGGGAGAATTAATACATTTGCATTTTCAGAAGGCATTCAATTATGTGCCACACAAAAGCCTATTGCACACTATGGGAGCGCATGGGATTGGGGGCAATGCACCAGGATGGGCTGAGGATAGAATTTTGTCCACTCAATTAACAGTTTTGCGTCCCTCTGCAGAGCAGCAGGGGGTGACTATTATATTCACAAGGCAAATAATCATTCTAAAAGAGAAACGAAGTGCGGGTTAAGAGGAGTATGATATAGTCCAGAAGGGGACAGAATAGGACACGGCACGGGGCCTCTAACAGTCAGGGTTGTTTACGTCAATTACCCCAGGGCTTCATTGGGAGCTAATGCAGTATAGCAAAAGGATGTGGTGTTAAAGGCATCCTTTCACATACAACAAGCAGGGAGCAAGTTCGAGGTCTGCTCGGTGCACCTGATATATAAGTGAAGGAAATGATGTTTTATTGTTAAAGGGGATAATAGTATAGAACCCGAAGAATACTGACCGGAAGTGATGGAGTCAGGGCAAGAAGGTCCATTTACGTAGCATATTTCTGTCGGTGATTTCCCTTGTTTTGCGATAATGCTACCTAATCTGTTTAATGTGGAATTGTTTCCCCCGCTTGCGCAATTGCACTGCAGGTACCAAGGAGCTAGGCTTGTCCACCATGTTGTGGCCTCCTCTGTACAGTGATGCAAACACATGAACCC
This sequence comes from Cetorhinus maximus, assembly GCF_964194155.1. Classification (NCBI taxonomy): domain Eukaryota; kingdom Metazoa; phylum Chordata; class Chondrichthyes; order Lamniformes; family Cetorhinidae; genus Cetorhinus; species Cetorhinus maximus. Next base: position 79,289,771 of record NC_135900.1, on the reverse strand, counting down.
TTGCATAGTTCCGAACCCGTAACTGATCACCGATTCTCCTTTCGTGCCATTTTGTTGGAAACAACTGCAGCATTTTTTATTGATGGGATTTGCCAATGTTGTTGGACACCTGCAGGATCAAATCTCCCAGTTCTTCACAAATCTATTTCACAAACTGACACCTGGGAATGGTAGGGACGAGCAGATTCCAATGGGTCACCAGTTACCAACTCGTGAGGTGGCCATCCCGTTCCCTTTGATATTATTCTCCCATAAAAAAGTTTTCATACTGATCTTGGGAAGCCGCTGAATTTCCCGTTCGGGAAGTGTGTGGAGCTGCAGATACTATGTGCTTCGTGTTTCTCACCGTTTCTGAATCGTGAGATAAATACCCGTTCCTTTTAATATTATGCTCCATGTTCCCAACAGGACCGAAGGGAGCACCTCAACACATTCATATTACTGTTCATTTAAAGCTAGACATTGGGTAATTTTAATTGTGCTATTCCTCCCATCCTGATCCCTGAAGATTGGGGGCTTTGCGTCACATTCCATTTCCCATCCATTTCCAACAACATCAGAGTGGGCAGCATCAGCTGCTTTGTGAATTTACTCGCCTGATCCAATTCTACAACCTTGGACAATCCCCATCCACAGAACACTTCTCAACTAACGTGTTTGCTCGCACAGTGCGGTAGCTGAATAGCATGGGCATGCCTCTACACAATTGGTAAAGTTTTCCATCAATACTAGGTACAATATATTCCCCTTCTTAGAGATGGGAGTGGTCCTTTCATGTGAACTGCACGCACTGCCAAATCCCATCAACTGCTCGGGTATGTCCAATAGGAACTTTAATTCTGTATGGCTCTGGATTGCTTGAAGCACAAAATAACCAACCTTCACTGTAATCCCGCACATCTCCCCGCATATGGGGACAACCCCCTACCATATTCATCTGTTCCACTGAGGTCCTAGGGGCTAGAGCTCCATCCCCGGGGACTGTAGGTGCAAAATACATCACTTCCAGACTGTATCATTCAGACACCACTCTCCTGTCACCTTTAGGAAACACCTGTTCCTACACTTCTATATCAGGTGCTCCGAGCGGACACGCGATCGGGATTCCTTTTTGTTTTCCCTGCAAAGCCGCCTTTAACAAGAAAACCCTTCTGCTGTATCTCCTGCAGCTCGATGGAAGGGGTATGTTGTTGTCACTGTCATTCATGCGGTAATTGCCATCACCAATCCAGATCAGTGATAGTGTCCACTGTTCTGTCCCTTTAATGAAATATTCCATTCTCCTTCTTGGTACCCCCGCACCTTGGTTTTGTTTTCGAATGTTTCTTTATCTTGTGGATGATACAATCCCTCTGAGCTTCCGCTATGGTCTGTACCACAGCCCTCAGCATGGGTGCTGTAAGACGTGGCCAAACTTCTGCTTTAGTGAAGGTCCGCCGTTTCCAAAAGCCTAGACGTTATTAACAGGAGTTCATTGCGAACAGAAAATCTGAAACGATAGTGTATGGATTGGGGAGATCTTTGGGATGGGTTACTACATGTGTGACTTTTGCTAGTGGTGTGGTGCGCTGAGTGCGGCAGGCATTTTGTTGGCCATTTCTACAACACTTTCTGGTTCATTGATAGGAAACCATGTCTTCCGTGCCCCTTTCTCCACAAAGGTGGAGCCATCCACGTAGATGTCTTTCCTCTCTGTATGTGCCCCTGCTTTAAATTCGACACGATTATCCCACACCCCATCGACCGTGCACGTGCAAGCCTTTTCTTCGTCCTGGAGGTGAGCAGCTAACAGAGTTTCAGTCAATGCCTTCATCTTAAAAACCATGTCCTCTGCTAAAAAGGGCCACCTTGATATTCACGGGATGGACACCGTCCCCTCCTTTTCCCGTCCCTCCCGTAATAACCTAGTCGGAGTCTGGTGGGTAGTCAGATTCACTGAGTGTGTTTTGCTGTGCACGGCAAATTTCTCTACTGTTATCTGGTTAATATCTCCTTGTGTCTTTCCTTTGGCTGTCACTATTTTGTGCTCTAATTCCTACTTTATTATTGCCTATCAATTCAAACACTCTGATCTCTTGCTCACTGCACAAATTCATATTTCAGACAGTGAAGATTAGCAGCTCTAGAATAGAACATAGTGGGGCACCCTTTGATCCCCTGGCCACACTTCTTCTAATTCTAAACTCTTTCAACTTCAAAATAGTTTCCAGGAGTTACTTTCCATGGTGCCCTGAAAGCCGATGGCACCATTATCTACGAACACTTAAAACACTCTATTGTGGATTTCAGGATAACATTTACTTAAGAAGCCAGTGTTGTTGCTTATAATTATTTTTTAACTTAATATTCATCCTAAAAATTCTAAAAGTTGCCACAATAAATAAGAAACAGGAGTAGGTGTAGATTGCCTGCACCCTCAAACCTCCAGTCAAAAATATTATGGTTAGCCGTCTAAATCAACTGATTTCCAATCCAATCCTCATTTGCATTGATTACATCATTATTCAAAATTCCACCTATCTCCGTCTTGAACGTCCTCACTCCACCAGCAGACATATTAAACCGACCGGACTGTAATTATTCCGATGAGCATTGTCAAACTTTCCAAACATGGATTTTGCATTACCCCTGAAATTACACAGAAGTGGCAATACAAACTATGTTTTGTTTAACACTAATTAAGGGTGCCATATAAATACACGGAAACTGCAACGTGATATTTCAAGATTTGGAATGCAAAGTCTTTTAATTCGATCGTCAGCGTCAGGATTAATGGCATGGATTCAAGAACATCTTTGTGAGTAAGAACGTTGAATTTTACAAAGAGAGGATGGGAGCATTTGTAAAAGTTTGACAAGCTGCTGTTGAAATTTCACAGAAAGATTTGTTTTCTCTCTGATGTTGATGTCCAATGACACTCTGAAGGCCGCGACTTTTCAGACAGCTCTCTAACGGCAGCCTGCATAATCACACGTTAAGAAGTATATGCAGGGGGAATGAAGGAAACTTTTACTCAAAGCCCATCTGCAAACTCCCCTTAATATAAACCTCAACCATAAGCAAATTCAGGCCGTTACGAGTTCCATGCAGAAAAAGCTTTTGAACCAGGGTTAGAATGTCCATGGAGGCACTAGACTTTGGAAAGCTAATTAATAAAATGTCTCCATAGTAGTCACGATTCAATATTATTGATTAGAAACCTCGATGTTCTGAGGGATTCCATCTGATGTATTCAACTCATTGGTGAACAAATAACTGCACCTCTCATTCCCACAACCTCCAACTGTTTCTTAAACAATTACAAACGTTATTTCCCCTTCATTGCCCTGTCTTGTAGTCTGCTTCACATTCTGATCACGATTTGTGTGCCGAACTTCGTGACCTCAGTCTTCGTTTCAGATTCTACCATTAGAACCGCTGTCTGTTGTTTTGCTACAATAACTGTACAAGCCTTCACCTCATATACTGACATTCAGTTTTAATGTCACTTCGAGGATAAACCCAGTCAGTAGTTACAGAGAGTTAAGCCACCGCCGATGGGGAGAGTATTGCTGCCGGGACACTCAGGGTTAAAATCCATATCTCGCACTTTTGTCCCACCATGCACTATTACATTATATATATTTTCAAAATCACAATGTTATTTCAATCATTTGATTCTATAATTGTTTTTGCTTACTTCCCTACGCTTCTTGTTAACTTCTCAATGATATGATGGTTGCATGGATTCCGGAAGCCCCTGCACAACATTCTTCATATGTGAGCTCAGAGAGACATTGTCAACAGTCTGCGTGACTTTGGCACACATCACATGGTAATATTCATCTGACCCTTAACTAAAGCCCGCAGCAGTGCACCTGAGAGCAAGATATTGAATCACGATTAGGGGTGGGGATCCTGCCTAAATATTCCTATTCTCAGGGACACCGAGGCTTAGTGTAATACATCAGCTCAGGTCAAATGGGGGCAAATCAAGCTTTGGTGTTTGAATTCCAACAGTTCTGTACTACCTCGAGACCATAAGGCCATACGTTATAGGAGCAGATGTAGGTCATTCGGCCCCATCGAGTCTGATTCACCATTCAATGCCATCATGGCTGATCTGATAATCTTCAGATCCATTTTCCTGTCATTTTCCCATAAACCTTTATTTCCTCACTGCTTAAATATCTGTCCATCTCACTCTTGAAAATACTTATAGACCCAACATCTACAGCCCTCAATGGTAAATCATTCCACTGATTCACTACCCTCTTTGAGAAGAAATCCCCACTCATATTCGATTAATGGACATTCCCTGGTTCACAACCCGTGATGCTTAATTGGAATTGGAACAACAAGCCACAAAAAGCATTCTAATCCACTATCTCAGCTTGATTATTTCCAGTGTATTACTTTATTTGGTTAGGAAGGCTTTTGTCTCATGCCGCATGGGTGGCAAACATCCTGGAATTTTATCACACAATATTCTGTCTAGTTCAGGTCAGTCAAAACTCCTTTATAATGTGTTACTTATGATGCCTTTTTTCAGGAAAATACATCGCCCCTTCATCGCTCCGACACACCTCCTCCCTGTTCATGTTACCAGGTGTAGAATTTAATCTTCTCCCACTGTCGGTTCTGAACCTTATCTTCCATTAAGCACTCTTGCTGGTTTGGGTCATCAGGCTATAGTCATCAGGCTGACTGTCACTGACCTCATAATGTAGTCCGCTAAGCAACACAGTGCCGTCAGCATTGAAAATCAATATGCAAAAAAAATACACATGTTAATTTTACTATGAAAAGACCAATTAATTTACATTCACTCTAATAGACAAGTTCTCCTCTGTTTAGAAAACATTGGGACTTGATCATGTGTTTTCAGATCCCCGCAACGTTACACTTCAGTGATCCTTTATCCACAACACAATCTTTTCTCTCATAGACTGATACACTCAGGAACATTACAGTTTCCTTCTTCAATTGCTTTTGATAATTGGATTTACTTTATTCATGCGTGGGCTGTGAACGTCACTGGCTAGGGCAGAATAGCTATAGAACGTGGTGGCGGTGAGCTTCGATCTCAAACCGTTGCTGCCCGTTTCGGTTAGGTACACCCTCGACCTGTTAGAGAGGGAGTTGCAAGATTTTGACACAGTGACAATAAAGGAATGGTAATATATTTCTAAGTCAGGATGATGAATGCATTGGAAGGTATCATTCATGTGGCTGAGTCCCCAACTATCTTCTGTCTTTTTCCATCTCAAAGGCAGCGCTCATGGTTTTGGAAGGTGCTGCCGAATGACTCTTGAAACGTTCCTTCAATGTACCTTATAGAAGGTACATACTGCTGCTCAAGTGATCGATGTTGGAGGTATGTTATCTTTGTCAACTGGGTTCTAAGGAAGCTGTTGCATTCTCCTGGATGGTGCGTGGATTCTTGAACGTTGACGGACTTTGACTCCTCCAGCAGAGTGCAGAATATTCCTTCACACTCTTAACTTGTAACTTGTTGATGTTGAACAGGCTTTGAATCGTCGGGAAGGAAGTTATCCATCCCACTATTACTAGCATCTAACCAGTTCTTGTAGTCACAGCATTTGTACAGCTAGTCTAGTTCAGATTCTGGTCAATGAAAATGGCAGCGTCATGATATTGGAGGATTGATGCTTGACCTCTGTCCAGCTGGAGGTCTAGTTTTCCTTGCACTGTTGTAACCAGAATAGTGTAGCTTATCAGCATACAACTGAATATGGTCCATGTTGCATTATGTTCCGGCAATAGGTTTTTCTCCCCAGCTGAAGGTGAGCAGGTCGGTGGGGAACTGGACATTGAGTTTGTGATCCCATATCCAGCTGAAGAAAATGCATGCAAAAAATGGCAGCGGATAAGTCAAAAGAAGGAATAGGGGAATATCCATACGGCCAATTCTTGGAAAGATATCTGCCGGCATGATTGCATGGTTTATAAGGGGAAGGCTAAAATATGTACTGTTTATGTTCAGCTTGCAATCTAACGACCTTGCAGTGCTTCTAACCTCAGGAAATATCAGCAGAAGGCCTGGAAAACAATGAAAGGAAGAGTGAGAACAGCTCTGGGCTGAGGGAGTGCAGGGCCTTTGAAAGGGGACAGGGAAACGGGGGGCACAGAAAGGCTCAGTTTCTGTGCTGAGAGATTGTGCTCAGCCAATAATGGCTGACTGAGGTCGGGTACGGATTCGAACACCACTCCAGGAATCAGCTTTAACCCACTCGCTGCGTGAACTAAGAGCCCATTCGTTAGCGGATTGATAACCTGCCCCTTTGGGACTGGACCCATAGGCAGGCAACAATCCTGAAGCGTGTGTCCTGAGAAAGATGAGAAGATGAGGCTCCCCTTTGATTGTAGGCAGACAGGCAAGGCTGTTGGCGGGACATGGAACAATTCCAAAAGGGAAAGAGTGTGATATGAAGGAGACAGCCCCTGAGGCATGGGTGTAGGGAAAAATGCTCAAAGGGTTGTTTGCTCTGATGTGTTTAAATTGTGGAGGAAATAGACAAATTAAAGGAAAGGTTGAAAAGACTTTCAGAGAGAAAGAGAACACTGGACAGGCACCATCGAATCCCAGTGTCTTGAAATCCTGAAAGAAGTAGATGATCCGACAAAGCAGTTAAAATGTGACGAATGCTTGCAGTATTGTTGGTGGTTGGGGTGGAGGTGTTGAATCCATGTAGAACGGGATCGTGGGAGTCTTCCGATACCTCATCTCGGGATGAATACGCCCAGCCCGATTATAGGTATTCACTCAGGGGCCACTAACTGGTGGAGAGCGATCATGTGTGGACATTGAGATAGAAGGGACGAAGCGGGAAAAATCGCGTGGTTCCGGGATGGTCCGTTACTGTGGAGTTTTCCTCATTCCCTCAATCAGCTCGTTTCAACAACGGGACCCCGATTGTACTCGAGGGACTTAGAGGTCGATGGTGATTCCTTGCTCATGCCGCAGTGACAATCAACATTCCGAAAGGAATCGGATAGTGACTAGTGGAGAGCGGTGCACTCCCTGGCACATCACACATTTACAATAAGCATGATCCCACACGTGAATTCTCCTATCTGGGCTGTCAGACGGAGCGGATGGATCACGTAGAATGAGAGTGGATTTTGAGGTTTGAAATAAGAATAGACCATCCTGTGTTCCGAGTGTGGAAGTAGGAGCAGATCTGGAAGCTTCAATCCGGAGCCAAGAACGGCTGCTGACGGTACTGGACACCTCTAAGGGATTCTGCTCTGTGCCCGTCCGAACGAAAGCAGAGGATAAATCAATGTAATATTCTAAGGCAGCAGGTCTACCTGGGCGTGCCTGCCACTTGGATCTCACAGTAGTCAACCGATATTTCAACCCGTATATGGCAGAGTGTCTCTCCGATAATCCAGTCTGAGCATGGACTGCTGTAATTTTCACTAAGGGACGAGATTGTGAATTGTTAGCGGAACTGTTATGACTGGAGGCGAAGGCAGGACTGAAAATCGACCCACACAAATTCTCAAGTGGACCGCGGGTCGAGCGGAGGATTGCAATTCTTGAGCCTGGCAATCAGACATTGGGGAGAGCGGGAGGCAAAGAGGAACGGCTGTTTGAATCATTGCAATAGCTAATCTGCCTCTGTTAGCTGGGATTGGCTCAGTACCAACTCTCAGATCATTGTCAGGACTAACCAGATCCTGCAGGAAATTTGTTGAAACGGATGCCTCTCCTGATGGAGCCCTGTTGAGCCTCCCACAGAAAGGAGAGTAGCGGGATTGGGGTGAAGCATGTCAGAGTGATTCTTTAGTGATGAGGCGGTGCTTTCAGACAATTCCAGATATGGCAGGAATTAAACCATGAAAGGATTTCATTCCAGATGTAGCAGCCACAGAATATTACTACGCCTCATTTAACTTGCAAAAGGGGAATTGGCAGCCGAAACAGGTAGATCATGGCTCACACACATTAACAATGTTAGGGAAGGGGCATTTGTTCTGTGAACTGTATCCCTTAGCCTCCCCTAGGGCAGGGAATCACTCCACTGTGTACCCCAGAACCCACGCAGTTACTCTACGCACCACCGCACTCTAATCAGGTTATCGCTGGAGGGATGGATAAAAGAGGGAACCGTGCTCTGCCAGTGAATAACATGGTGGACCATGTTACGAAGCACCATGGGTTTGAAGGTTAAAACATTGCCTGAGATTTTGTTAGCTGCTCACGTCCAGAACGAGGGAGAGCCTCACACATGCACGGCAAAAATGGTGTGCGAAATCGTGTTGGATATAAATCTGGGGAACACCCAGGCAGAAGAGACAATCATGTGGATAGCTCCAGAATTGCGGTGAAAGGGGAAGCAAGTACAGGGTTTGCGAACTATGACCAATAGAGTTTCATAAATATGGAGGGTAAACTGCACACAGTAACCCAAAGGAATTAACCAGCCTCTTGATTGGCACCACCTGCACAAACACTCAGTCCTTCCAACAGCGAAGCACAGTAGCAGAAGCGTTTAATATTTACAAGATGCACTGCAGGAATTCACCATGTGGACAGCACATTCCAAATAATGGAACACTCCCATCTAGAAGGAAAAGGGCAGCAGACAGTTGTTAACATCACCACCTGAAGGGCACAGGTGAATGGTGCCTCAAGGATGCAGACTGGAAGTGATTGAGTTTGCACACGGTAGTCCCGGGGCTGGTTAACCAGCTTCTGAGACCACAGTAGGACGTGGTCCCCATATGCTGGAAGGTATGGGGGGTTTGGTTTGAGAACTTTTCTGTATATGGGGACTACATACGGTTTTAGATTCCGATCAGCACAGTGACTTCACAGGGAAGCTGATGCGGGCCACTCTGCAATTCTTAGGAATAGACATGAAATTGCATGAGTCACATAGCCCCTAAACTTCGAGGATAGCGAAAAGGATGAAAAAGGATGAATCAAACATTAAATATGACACTTCGAAAAGAGGTTAATAAACTGCAAAGGAAATGAGATGAGGTGCTCCCATTGGTCCTTATGGAAATAAGGAGAACAATATCAAATGGAATAGGGAATTAACCACTCGAGTCCGTAACTTGGCCGCCCACGTACCCAATTACACACCTGCTATTTTAGGTGGTTGCTGAACGGCAAATACAGGGTTCTGTCAAGGATCCGTTTGCAAAAGATATTGGGGAAGTCCGGGGATAGTTGAGCCTGCTGGCGGCCAAGAATATTTGCAAATCCCATCAAAGAAATAGAATGCATGTGGCTCCAAGACACTGGCAGGAATAGAGAATTGGGTATAAGCTGATGGTGCGAAACAGTGTAAAAATGTGTGTCTTTGAATCCCTGTACGAATGATCCTACAGCATTTTGGACAGGGAAAGTTTCATGGCACCTGCTTTGCTGTTGCCCAAACAGGGAAAGTGCTTCCACATTAATTAGATAAAGCCAGCAACATCCCAAAACAAAACAGCTCACCGACAAGAAACTGAGATGTGCATGGTGCGGGGTGGGGGGCCAGGTGGGGGTGGGGGGGGGGGGGGGGGGGGGGGGGGGGAGGGGGGTTGGTGGGAGGCACATCATTTCAATAGTGTGTGATTGTGAAGTCCACCTACAATTTCCACAAGAGGATGAGGACAACGGTGGTGACAATGAAGAGAGAAATCAGAACCCAACCTGGGGCAAATGAGGTGAGGAAACATAAAAACCTTGTGGGGGTTTGGCGATCACAACAAGGGAGACGGCCATGAGAAAAACGGTGTCGACCACCTCCTCCATCACATAGGAGGAGAAGGAGCAGGAAAATAGAGACTGAAAATCAATCAGATTTACAAAATAGCGAATAATGCTGTGCCTGCGAACAGGTCAGCTCACAGATTCATATTGTATGTATTTTTCTTTAGTAGATGATGTGCGGTATCTTACTCGTGTTCGCGATATTGGCCTGGAATGGATAATTGGAACAAAACCTGATGGTCGTCTCATTCACCTTTTGTAAACCATATTCAGATCCACCACCTGCTGGTACCCTGAGGTCATGGATTGTGGCAGAATGGCTTATGGAACTTCGGTGTTGCAATGTGATTAGTTCTAAACGACTTTGTGTCTTGGTGCTAACAGTGGCCAAACAGACGCGATGCTTTGCCACCACGCGAAATTTGAAACAGGCCTGTATTGGTTTATGGTCCTTAAATGGAGGAAGGCCGGGTGGAATTGGGATGATGGTTGCGGGCGGGTGGGTTCCATCCGTTATGTGATGGTCCGAATATTCACAAACGAACGGTAAACGGGGAATACAGAAACCGCAGCAGCAGAAGAATCCTGAAAAAAAATGGACGGATCGTGGAATCGAAGGTGCACCAAAGTGGGCA
>NC_135900.1:79130758-79279218 GCF_964194155.1 Cetorhinus maximus | reverse complement strand
GGCCTCTGAGGTAAACAAAGTACAAATTCCGACAGATGTCCTGGAAAAGGCAGTGAAACAACGGAAAATAATGCTGCTACTTTTAATAAAACCACTGGGGAAGTAAGTAATGCCTCTAAAGAACCCACTAGGACAGATGCGTGTATTTTCTGTGACCCCGTGAAAATATGAGACAACGTTGTGAATGGGAAGAATCCTGCTAGGTTACTAATGACTATTTGGAAACATTGACTAAATACGAAAAAGTTATCTGTGTCTCAGCGAGAGTATTCGGCAAACATACATCCTGCACAGATCATTTGTAAAAAGGGATGTGTTATGGTGCTGGGATTTCAATCTTAATTTGCGGTAATACAGCATGTGCTGGCACCAAGTCTTCTCTTTGGGTTGGAGAATAATGTGTTTAGGGAGGGGGATAACCATGTACAGTATCTTGATATCGCACAATTTGCAGTTTATTTCGGGAATTATATAGTCGGAAACTGTCCTACTGGCGGGGAGCGGGGTGCGGGGGCGTAGGGGAAGACTGGTGGAGGGGCTGGTTTGGGTTGTAACATTCGAAGTGTTAAACCAGTGTGTCCCCATAGAATGGAAGAGGACGATCCGTTAAACCGTGGGTTTCATATCACAGAATTGACATGTACACTGGAGATTGTGAGGGCAATGTTTAAAATTGCCCGCCTCGATTATGTAGGGGGCAAAGTGTATTGTGCTTAACGAACAGGACATCGTATCAGTATGGGTTGAATTTTACATGCTCAGTTACCTCACCAACATTTTATTTTAATCTTGAAAGAACCAGCAGTGTTGTAGAGAGTGAATTCGTGAAGATGTGTAATCATAAAATAAATGAAATTCAAGTACAGGGCACAAATAATAGGAAGCTGCGGCAACATGTGGGGGAATGTACTTATGATATCCCACCACTACTAGAAGATCTAGTCGAGCTGCGAGAAGTGTGCAATAAGTCACAGAAAATACACTATCAGTTAACGTAGGAAAATGATAAGATCTTGCAGGAAATCGAGTCCATTAAAGAATGATCATGTTGTGATAGGTTATGTAACTAGGGAATAAATAATGAAAGCCGCCCTAGAATTTGAATATTCTGACGTTTTAGTTGTTCGGCAGTTAATTCCGAGCATACAAACATACGAACGGGGAGCAGCTGTACGCCATTCGGTCCTTAGGGCCTGCTGCACCAATTAATAAGATCATGGTTGATCAGATGGTAACATCAAATATTTATCCTGTCTTCCTCTCATAAACCAAAACCCACTGGCTTACAATCAGGAAGATATAATGATTTATATGATGTCATTGGAAAATGTTATTATTTAAAAATAGAAGTTTAGACCCTTCGTGTGTTAATTGGATTAAATAAAGATAATCTGTTTACGTTGATATGTGGAGGTTTTGGGATGTATACAGCAGGTTTAGCGTACATTTGCAGTTTTAAATAAAGCATTCAAGAGTAGGAATGAAATCTTGCACCTAGCTAGGGCACACCAAGTAACTCTTATCTTACTAATGCAACTTGTATTATGAAATGCGTTCCCATGTCCTGGTGATACAATGAGAATTTACATTCAAGGAGATGTAATGGGTATAACAGCATGGAGAGTGTGTGCAAGGCTGAGGCAATGTAAGTTGTAAGCCTCTAAACCTACAAGTGCCTGCAAATAAATCAAATGTAACTTACCTCTTTTTGAATTCGTAAGCTGAAAAATTCTTGGCATGGCGTATGGTTAACTCTATTGGTTAAGGATGCCTTAGTGGCGACTACTTTGAGAATGTGTGAACTGTTATGAGTGCAGTAATGTGTGCCATGTGTATGCGCTTAACTTGCTGCAACTTAATAAAGGTAAAACTTAGTTATATATATACACCTCTCGAGAACCAATGCTCTTATTCCTGAATGTAGAGCTCCACCGCAACAGACACCAATTGAAACTTTCTGTTATGAAATTTGTTTAAAGTTCCCTTATGTCTTTTAAAGTAACTCATGCTTTACAAACGGCTGTGTTGCAGCACCTATCTACCTCAACCTTAAAAATATTCAAATATTACCTTCCCCTCATTCTCAGTAAGAACGTTCCAAAGATTCACGATCGTCTGAAAAATTAAAGCAAAATCGCCTCCTCTCCATTTAAAATGGGTGACCCCATATGTGTAAAAATTGGCCCCCAGTTCCAGATTCTCACAGAAGCTGAAACATCCTCTCCACTACGACTCTGTTAACCCCCTCAAAATCTGAAACATGCATTAATCAAACCGCCCCTTACTATTCTCAACTCCAGCACATAAAAAAACTATCCTCTCTAACCTTTCCTCATAAGGACCACGCCCATTCCAGGTATTAGCCTGGTACTACCTTCCTGAACTTATTCGAAGGCATTTACATCTTTCTTTTAATAAGGTGACCAATGTTGTACACAATGCTCCAGATGTCGTGTCACTAGTGTTTTATAAAACTGAAGCAGAACCTCCCTACTGTTCTATTATGTTGCCCTCACAATAAAATATGGCATTCTGTTTCCTTTCCTATAAATTGCTGTTCCTGCGTATTCGAATTTTAATATGCATGCAGGAAGGGACCCAGGTCCCTATGCATCTCAGAGCTCTTGCTTCTCTCGGCATTTAGGTAATATGTTTATCATTAATTCTTCCTGACAAAATGGATAATTTCACGTTTCATAACAATGTACTCGTTTTGCCATGCCTTTATCCGTTAGCATAACGCATTTATTTATCTTCATGACATATTAATGCCGACTTCGCAACGCAATTTCCGGCGTATATTTTTCTCACCAGGAAATAAGCAACCATCCGTCCATCCAGGTTATTGAAACTGATGTGCCGAGCAAAAAATATTTATGTATGTACAATAATATCCTCTGAGATCGAAATTAAACGCTTAAATGTTGATTATTGTGCTCCAATGCATTATTTGAATGTTGTTTCATTATTTGTTTTAATGACGTGTCTGTGAGTTTACGCCTGGCTTACTAATCAATGTACGCTGATTGTGGGAGAGTCCTGTGGGCACATTAATGTCCCATGGTGATAAAGAGATTTTTGGATTGAAGGCATTGTTGAGGCTGAAATTGAAATTAGTAAAAAAAAATCAACTAGAGGCGACCAAAGACACACGCACGCACACACACATGCACGCACACACATGCATACACAAGCGCACACACACACACAGGCACGCACACACACCTGTATACACACACATGCACGCACAAACACAAACGAAGGCAGCTCCCTAAGCTACTATTCCGCCACAGAAACTTTGGCTACAGAAAGTTAACCAGACAATGACCATCTGGAATGTGTGTACGGCCTTCTTCATACCCGGAGATACTGTATCGAACCCATTGTTTGCATGCAGCTTGGAGATTTAATAAATGATTTTCACATTTAGTGAAACATTACCAAAGAGGTTGTGCCAGCGATATTGAGTCCAGAGACACGAGCCTTTAGCCCAGAGAGAAGGGTCTCTAACAGCAGACAATTGAAAAACACATAAGCCACTTTATTTCATTTTAAGGCAGGGGTGTGAATTATAATTTACTGGTACTCCCTGAATTAAAATTACACTGTTGCTCATTTATAACTTAAACCAAACAGCAACAGGAGACAGTTTGTTGAAGTATCTGAGGAAGCTTTAATAAGTTATGAATGATGTTTATCAGAAAAGGGACATTGACTTTCTAGATGAACTAAGATTTTTGCTTCCTGCTTCAGCTTAAAGCGCAAGTCGACTCTCAGTCTCTGTTCCCTCTCCGACATTTCTCTTGTCTTCTGTTTCCATGTGGACAGCAGGCTCTGCAAACATCAGTTTCTCACTTGTTGCACAATGAAAAGTGATAACTGTAGCTTCTCAACGCTTCCCAAACCCCAACCTACAGCGTGATCAATGATCTTATCGCATTCTGTTTGGCCAACAAGAGGCGGGACAATATGATAATTGGCTTAAGATGTGCGTGATCGGTCTCTCTTTGGTCACCAACGGTTTTGGTCATCAATTATTTCACCCAGTTTCCTCTCACTGGTTTCTTAATATGTCAATTACTTATAAGACTCTCCTCCTCATTCAGCATAGTTTCTGGAGTTTTAAATTCTTCTTGCAAAGTTGAAAAGTATATCATACGATAATTTCCTCGGCATTTTTTTTTAGAATAGGGGAAGTATGCTGTAATGATTTCAAGAAAGGTATTTTGAGCTCATTTCCTAAAACTTTGTTAATTGACGCAGAATCCTCATTAAATCAGATACTTTATCAAATAATGTTGTTTTAGATGCCATTTACAAGGTGATGTTTCTTGCTCCCTGAGGTTGATGCTAATGGAATAGGTTTCTTTAATAACAAAGTTTAGTGTCTTAAAGATACTTATCACCTTAATGCTATGTCGGCCTAATACAAAAGATTGCAACGCACGAACCCAATATATTACATAATAAGTTTTACTTAAAATTACACAGACCGTTGATAAAATGCAAGTGCATAGCAGGAATAAGAGTATAACATATCAGAAGTTGACCTCTGCTTTTAAAGCCGTCAATACACAGTGTTTAGTGAATAAAGTCTCGAAGGATTATCCAGTTAAAAAAGCATGCTCACACTGTTACAAAAGTGAATTCTATTATAAAGAATGCATTGAGCTACATGCAATTGCTTTTACGGAAAACACGACGAATTGGAAATATCTTAATGTAAAACACAGCTGTTGTTACTTTTCCTAATATTCTTACAATAAATCACTTCTATTTCTAGTTAACTGATAAACAACGTGTTTCGACAAGATTTTGTTTTGTTAGGGGATGTAAGCTTTCCCCTTCAACCTTCAAGGTGGCAAATTCTAAAAAATATGTGGCTCTGCGATAACGAAACAAGTACCAAAGGGGCCTTTCCAGCTGTTGTTCTGTAAGTAACTCAGGTCTATATTAACTCCGTGCTGCCTCAAATTCTGGGATGCCTTTCTCTGTTAAAATTAAGTCAAGCAGATTCACATGATATCACGTGCTCAAGTCTTCTATTAGTTACAGTTCAAAAGGATAACATACTGCAAAGTTATCGATTAATATACATTGATTATATTTAAGCAATAATAAAACAAACCAAGAAAAAATAATTTTGCTGCAGAATCTAGTGGTTAAATGGAATTAATCGGGCGTCCTCAGAATTAATGGGGTCCCACACAATTAACGACGGGAATACCTCAGAATTAATGAAGTGGGGTGCTCAAAATTCATGAAGGGGTTCGAATTGATGGGGGCTGGATGAACATAATTACTTTCTGCCCTCGGCATTATTAAGGTAGATTTGGGGCAGGGGAGGGGGAGATATTGAGGAGATACCGCAAAGAGTGTGGGGGGGAGTGGGGTGGAGGGGGAGGGGGGGGGGGGCGGGGTGGACGGTGGTGGATTCAACTTCAGGCAGAATTATGAATAACACTGAAAAGGAAGGAGAACCCAGGAGAGGCTATTAAAATCTCCAGAACACAAAATAGGACAGAGTGCTTGGAAATTGCTAGGAATCTAACTTCAAGCACCTCAGGTAAAGGACCGACAATGAGAAAGGGGACGGGGAATACATAAGTGAAGATGTTGTATCGGCATGCACGCAGTGTACAAATAAAGGTAAATGAGCTTGTGGTGCAGATTCAATTGGCAGATAGGGATGTGGTGGGTAGCACGGAGACATGGCTGCAATGGGTTCAGGACTGGGAGCTAAATATCCAAGGATATGCACCCTATGGAAAAGTTAGGCAGGTGGGCAGAGGGGGTGGGGTTGCTATGTTAGTAAGAAATAAAATTAAGTTGATTGCAAGAAAGGCCGTAGGGTCAGATGATGTGGAATCTCTGTGTGTAGAGCTGAG
The DNA here is from genome assembly GCF_964194155.1 of Cetorhinus maximus. Taxonomy (NCBI): domain Eukaryota; kingdom Metazoa; phylum Chordata; class Chondrichthyes; order Lamniformes; family Cetorhinidae; genus Cetorhinus; species Cetorhinus maximus. The sequence continues at coordinate 79,273,330 of NC_135900.1, read as the reverse complement.
GAACCACAAAGGTAAATATGAACATAATGGCAGTTATGTACAGGCCTCCGAACAGTAGTCAGGATGTGGGACACAAGATAAACCAGGAGATAGAATAGGCTTGTAAGAAAGGCAAGGTTACAGTGATCATCGGGGATTTCTATATGCAGGTAGACTGGGAATATCCGGTTGTTAGTGGATAGCAAGAAAAGCAATTTGTGGAATGTCTACGAGACGGCGTTTTGGAGCAGCTTGTGTTGGAGCCTCCTCGGCAACAGGCAATTCTAGATTTAGTGAAGTGCAATGAGGCAGATTTCATAAGAGAGCTTATGGTGAAGGAACCCTAAGGAGTAAGTGACCATAATATTATACAATTTGCCCTGCAATATGAGAGGAAAAAGCTGGAATCAGATGTAACGATATTACAGTTGAATAAAGGCAACTCCAGAGGAATGATCGAGAAGCTGTCCAGAATTGACTGGTAGATATGCCTCGGAGGAAATACATGGGAACAGCAATAGTAGATGTTTCTGGGAGTAATTTGGGAGACACAGCACAAATTCATCCCTAGGAAGAAGAAGCATACTAAAGGGTGGACGAGGCAACCATAGCTGACAAGAGAAGTCAAAGACAGCATAAAAGCTAAAGAGAAAGCATACAATGCGGCGAAGAGCAATGTGAAACCAAGGGATTGGAAAGCCTACAAAGGCCAACCGAGTACAACTAAAAAACAAATAAGGGGAGGTGGGGGGTGGTGGCGGATTGAATATGATATTAAAGTAGACAGTACTATAAAACGATTGCAAGAGAATTTTTTTGATATAAAAGGGTAATAGAGAGGCAAAAGTGGACATTGTTCTGCTGGGAACTGACGCTGGAGAAGTAAAAGTGGGGAACACAGAAATGGCACAGAAACTGAATTGGTTCTTTGCATCAGTCTTCACGTTGGAAGACAGGAGTAACATCCCAAATTTCAAGAGAGTCGGGGGGCACAGGTGATTATGCTGGCCATTTTGAAGGAGAATATTCTAGGAAAACTCAAAGGTCTGAAGGTGGATAAATCACTTGGAAAAGATGGATTACACGCCAGGTTTCTGAAAGAGATAGCTGAAGTGATAGTGGAGGCGTTAGTGGTGATCTTTCAGGAATCACTTGTGTCAGGGAGGGTCTGAGATGACTGGAAAATCGCTAATTTAATTCCTCTGTTTAAGAAGGGAGCGAGGAAAAAGACCGGAAATTTCAGGCCGATAAGCTGAAGTCGATTGCTGGTAAGATTTTAGAGTCGAATATTAATGATGAGATTTCAGAATACTTGGAAGTACATGGTAGAATAGGGCATTATCTGCATGGTTTCATCAAGGGGAGGTCATGCCTGACAAATCTGTTCGAATATTTTGAGGAGTTAACGAGTAGGTTAGACAAAGGAGATCCAATGGATGTTATCTACGTGGATTTCACGAAGGCATTTGACTAGGTCCCGTACAGCAAGTTGCTCAGTAAGATAAGAAGCATGGCGTTAGAGGCAAGGTACCAGCATGCATGGGAGATTGGCTTTCTGGCAGGAAGCAGAGATTGGGGATAAGAGGTTCCTTCTCAGGATGGCGGCCGGTGGCTAGTGGAGCTTCGCAGGGGTCAGTGTTGAGACCACAACTTTTCACTTTATATATTAATGATCTAGATGAAGGAATGAGGGCACCCTGGCTAAGTTTGAATATGATACAAAGATAGGTGGAGGGACAGTTCGTATTGCGGAGGCGGGGAGGCTGCAGAAGGTTCTGGACAGGTTAGAAGAACGGGCAAAAAAGTGGCAGATGGAATACAACGTGGGAAAGTGTGAGGTCATGCACTTTGGTAGGAAGAATAGAGGCATAGAATATTTTCGAAATGGGAAGGGAATTCAGAAATGTTGAGTGCAAAGGGACTTGGGTATCCTAGTCCAGGATTCTCCGAAGGTTAACTTGCAGGTTGAGTCGATAGTTAGGACGGTAAATGCAAAGTTGGCAATTATTTCGAGAGGACTAGAATATTAAAGCAGGGATGTGTTTCTGATGCTTTATAAGGCACTGGTCAGATCACACTTAGAATATTGTGAGCAATTCTGCGCCCCCTATCTCAGGAAGGAGGATCTGGCCCTGGAGAATGTCCAGAGGAGGTTCACGAGAACGATCCGAGGAATGAAAGGCTGAACATGTGAGGACTGTTTGAGGATTCTCGGTTTATACTCGATGGAGCTTAGAAGGATTAGGAGGGTTCTGTTTGAAGCTTACAGAATACTGAAAGGCCTGGATAGATTGGACGTGGGGAAGATATTTCCATTAGTGGGGTAGACTAGGACCCGAGGGCACAGCCTCAGAGAAAAGGGAAGACCGTTAGGACAGAGATGAGGAGAAATGTCTTTAGCCAGAGAAAAGTGAATGTATGGAATTCATTGCCACTGAAGGCTGTGGAGTCGATGTTATTGAGTGTATATAAGACCAAGATAGATTAGTTATTAATTGGTAAGGGAATCAATGTTTGCGGAGGGAAGGCGGGAGAATGGCGTGGAGAAACTAATCAGCCATGATTGAAAGGTTGATCAGACTTGTTGGGCTGAAGGGCCCAATTTCCGCTCTCACGGATTATGCTTTGTGGCAACCAAAAATCTGAGCATCAACATTCAGATTAAGTTTCCCTGCGCCTACCTCACCCACTGGGTGACTGTTATAGTCAGTGTACCTGACTCTCCATCTCCACTTCTCTCCAACTCTCCCAACAACTCTCTGTCTCTCTTTACCGCTATCCAACTTTCCCACTCTACAACTCTCTGTCACTTTTGAAACCTGTCTGTTTCTCTTCATTTCATTCCGTCTCTCTCTCTCTCTCTCTTTCTCTCTCTCTCTCTCTCTTTGACAGACTTTCTCTGTGGGACTGCACGTGTGGTTGCATGTTTGAGTTAGTGTGTTTGTCTTCTTTCTCTCTCACTCTCGGTGTCTCTAACTCTGTCTCACTCTCTCTGTAGCTTTATGTGGCTCGCCCTCTGTCTATCTCATAGTCCCTCTGTCTCTCTCTATCTGCTTCACTCTCTCCGTTCCTAAAGAGTAACAGAGAGGCATAAGTGGAAAAAGGGCCGCTGGAAAATGACGCTGGAGAAGTAGTAGTGTGGAACAAAGGAATGGCGGAGGAACTGAATATGTACTTTTCGTCAGTCTTCACAGTGGAAGGCACGAGTGACATCCCCAAAGTTCAAAAGAGTCGAGGGGCAGAGATGAGTATGGTGTCCATTACCAAGGAGAGGGTGTTAGGAAATCTGAAAGGTCTGAAGGTGGATACATCGCCTGGACCAGATGGATTACAACCCAGAGTTCTGTAGGACATAGCTGAAGAGAGAGTGGAGGCGTTAGTGGTGATCTTTCAGGAATCACTGGAGTCAGGGAGGTTCACAGAAGACTGGGAAATCGCTAATGTCACCCCCCTGTTTAAGAGGGGAGTGAGGCAAAAGACGGGAAATTACAGGCCAATTAGCCTGACCTCGGTCGTTGGTAAGATTTTAGTGTCCATTATTAAGGATGAGATTTCAGAATACTTGGAAGTGCGTGGTAAAATCGGACAAAGTCAGCATGGTTTCATCAAGGGGAGGTCATGGAAGACAAATCTGTTAGAATTCTTTGAGGAGGTAACGAGTAGGTTAGACAAAGGATAGCTCTGAATATTATCTCCTTAACTTCTAGAAGGCCTTGGACAAGGTGCCGCACAGGAGGCTGCTGAGTAAGAAAATAGCCATTGGTGTTAGAGGCAAGGTACTAGCATGGATAGAAGATTGTCTGTCTGGCAGTAGGCAGAGAATGGGGATAAGGGTGTCCTTCTCAGGATGGCGGCCACTGACAAGTGGAGTTTTGCAGGGGCCAGTGTTGGGACCACAACTTTTCAGTTTATACATTAATGATCGAGATGAAGAAACTGAAGGCATCCTTGCTAAGTTTGCAGCTGAATCAAAGATAGGTGGAGGGACAGGTAGTATTACGGAGGCGGGGAGGCTGCAGATGGATTTGGACAGGTTAGGAGTATGGGCAAAGAAGTGGCTGATTGAATACAATGTGGGAAACTGTGAGGTCATACACTTTGGAAGGAGGAATAGAGGCATAGGCTATTTTCTAAATAGGGAGAGAATTCAGAAATCTGGAGTGCAAAGGAACTTGGAAGTCCTAGTCCAGGATTCGTAAAAGGTTAACTTGCAGGATGACATGGTAGTAAGGAAGGCAAATGCAATGTTGGTATTTATTTTTAGAGGACTAGAATATAAAAGCAGGGATGTGCTTCTGAGGTTTTCAAAGGCTCTGCTCAGACCACATTTAGAATAATGTTGGCAATTTTGGGCTCCATAACTCGGGAAGGATGTGCTGGCCGTGGAGAGGGTCCAAAGGAGGTTCACGAGATTGATCCCAGAAATGAAAAGGCTTAGCATATGGGGAACGTTTGATTACTCTGTGTGTATACTCGATGGAGTTTAGAAGAATGAGAGGGGATCTGATTAAAACTGACTGAAAGGCCTGGATTAAGTGGACGTGGGGAAGATGTTTCCATTAGTAGGAGAGACTAGGACACGAGTGCACAGCCTCAGAGTAAAGGGAAGACCTTTTAGAACAGAGATGAGGAGAAACTTCTTTAGCCAGAGAGTGGTGAGTCGATGGAATTCGTTGCCACACAAGGCTGTGGAGGCGAGGTCATTGAGTGTATTAAGGACCGAGATATATTGGTTCTTGATTGCTAAGGAGATCAAAGGTTATGGGGAGAAGGCGGGAGAATGGGGTTGATAAACTTATCAGCAATGATTGAATGGCGGAGCAGACTCTATGAGCTGAATGGCCTAATTTCTGCTCCTATGACTTATGGTATTTCATTCTGGTCCTCTCTATCCCCGTCTGTTTGGCCTCAATATCTGTCTATCTTTCTCCCCCTCTTTATCTCACTCCCTCTGTGCCTCTCTCCCTCAAAGTGAGGTTCAGAATCACTGTCTCTCTCTGCCTCTCTGCCTCTCTCTCTCTCTGGGTGCCTGTCTCTGTTGGGCTATCTTTATCTATCTATCTCTTTCCCTCGCGGACTGTCTTTCTTTCTGTAGTTGTTTTCTATCCCTCTGTCTCGCTCTCTCCCTCTCGCGTTGCTGCCTGACCCTCATTCTTTCATTAATTCTGTTGCTCATTTTCTCTCTATATCTATTATTTCACTGTCTGTCACCCTCAAGTTGCGTTAAAAAGGGCGTTGAAAGATGACTTGTTGAACAGCTACGTCCATGTAGTGTAAGTACGCCCACAGTGCTGATAGCAATGAATGCCAGGATTTTGACAAAGTGACAGTGACGGAACGGCAGTTCCAAGTCAGCCTGGTGAACGGCTTTGAGAGGTGCTACTAGGTTGTAGTTGCACATATATTTGCAGCTCTTGCCCTTCAAGATGGTAGTGGTCGTAGAATTGGAAGATGGAGCACTGGTGAAATCCCCTTTCCCTTTCTCCTTCACTCTCGCAGTCTTATTCTTGCTTCGCTCTCTCTCTGGGTCTTCTTGGTCCGTTGTATCTCCCTCTGCTTCTTTCTCACATATTGCCTTTCGGTCTTTCTATCTTCCTCTGTCTCACCCTCGATCTCTTTCTCTCAACATCTCTTCGCTGTCTTTATCTCTCACAAACTCTCTCTTTCGCTCTCTCTCTATCTCTCTCTCTCTCTCTGCCTCTCTCCCTCTCTATCTCTCTATCTATCTCTCTCTATTAATCATGAATATTAACATGTTGCAGATGATCGGACGATTTTTTTTTCTGTCCAACCGGTGCGGGGTAGCCCTTTCATATTTCAATCACGGTCAAAATGGGTGCAGAGATATTCATGTTGTTAATGTTTCTTAGACCTATCAGTTAATGTTATTATTGATCGACAGGCATCGCCACAAAATGAATGAAGAGAGTTGTTAGTGGTTGACTTCTTTAAGACCAACTTTAGAGATGTCAGGATGATGGAAATTTGTTCAGGAAATGAGAGGGATGTGATGTTAGGAGATGGGCTTCTCTGTCCCATCAGTGAAGGGTGTCCATGAAGTACTGGCAAGGCGGCAATGGAAACTCTTCATGAGTTGAAGAATTGTAGTCAAGGGATTTACCAGCACCTTATTTAACTGCTGTCTGAAAGCAGTCTGTTTCACGGCGTAAGTCACAGTGTTAATAGAGCAGCTCAGGAGCTGGAGAATGAAGCCCAATTTCTTTACCAAATGATCAAAATCAACAGGACCAATCGACAAATTCCACCCCAGCCTCTCTATAAAATAAACCATTATTATTGGCCGTAACAGGATGAAAATGGCCGAGATCATAAACAGTAAAGTGATGGATTTCCTTCAAATTTCCATCTCTGGGTCTCTGGGACTCTCCCCACTGCTTTGAGCCCGGTGCCTCCTGTGGGTTCTGGTGCTCATTAAAATGTGTCTGACAGTGAGACAATTGAGTAGCAGAATCAGGACAAATGTGACACGCGGGGTTAGAATGTGATGGATGAACTCGATTGTTACCCAGAAACGAGAGACCCGAACATCGACTGAGACCTCTCAAAACCACGGTACTTCCTTCAGCCAATACGGACCTGTGAACGTCAAATATCAGAACATGATCTTCAAACAGCTCAGCATAGTCACTGTTCCCAGAACCACAGCCGCCGTTTTCTCGCTGCAATATTTACTTTTCAGCTTCGGGCAACAAATGGCCACAAATCGAAGAAAGGTGAAATTGACTTTGAAACAGACAGAAGAGTCAGTGCCTGCATAAGGCAGGGCGGCGTGGACATTAAACAGTGGGACGCAATACCGGAAACGAAACTGTTTCCGAGAAACAGTAGGAACGTTTCTCAATATCAGGGACAGGATAACAATCAATTGATCTGCGTCTGCCATGTCCGTCTGGCAACAAAGAACAAATTTGTTCAGACGACCGTTACTGACCTTCAGGATCACACTTGTGATTAAGTTCGCTGCAGGAAAGGTGAAAAAGAAATCTACAGGTCCGGCTGGGACTTATGTTACGTGTTTGATTAAAGAGTTGCTGATAGCTTCAAATGAATAAGGGCATCTTGAGATTTACTGTAGTCAAACGACCTGAATTAAATTCCGAGGCGGTCTATGATTCAGTGGAATGAGTCAGAGGTTAAACATGATGAAAATAGAGTTAAGGAGGGAACTTAGTCAGGAATGTCGACGGAGTCAGACGTAATGAGGTGACCCAAACGTGACATGGAAGGGAGGGGTCAACTGAGGACAGGGGCGATGGGAGAAGCAATGATTAACAGGGAACCGTTTGTGACTTGGAGGAGCCTGAGATGAATTCTAAACATTTCATCATCCGGGAGCTCACCCCCTAATCGCTCTGCGATTAATTCACTTCTGGGCATTGAAAAATAACGCCAGCTATTGAATGTTTCAAAGATTACCGTCATAGAATGCCATTCATCAAATATTATTTCCATAATTAACTGTCTCACTGTCCTGTGAACAACGCATTAGATTTCTATGTCCACACATTAAAATTCCAGTTTTGAAAAATCACTGTATCTCCCCTCTACTCTTCGAGTGAGTTCCATATAATTGTAACTGTATTAGAAGTGACTTGAGGGGGAGTCGGAAGTGATGGGTGGTAGCCACGAGTGACGAGGAGAACGCGGGTTCATACTTCACCCCGAAAAACCCTCGGCTAAACCAAACCTGACTATCATTACAATGAGACATGGAAGATAACTCCCCAGCTAGTTTGGAAAAGACACACCCACTCATACATACACACACACAAAATTGCACAGGCAGCCTTATGGAAACATAGAGATTCACAAACACACTGAAATATGCACAAACTGAAACCACCACACATACACTCAAACACACAAGCGCAAAATTGCGCAGGCAGCCTCACGGAAACATAAAGATTCACATACACACTGAAGTATGCACACATAGAAACCAACACTCCCGCACACACACACACAAACACACACACAATTGCACAGGCAGACTGATAGACATATGGAGGCTCACACACACAGTGAAACAACATCCACATACAGAAACACAAAGACACAAAAACGCAGACATTTGAACCAACTTTAATGCAATCTTTCTCCCCACTGATGCTGTCAGACCTGTTGAGTTTTTTTCCACCATTTTTTTTTTTGTTTGTGTTTGTCATTACCAGCATCCGCTGTATTTTGCCTCATTATATTATCATAACATCATCGCTGTGGTTCGGCAGTCACATTCAGGCCTGTCCTGGACGGCAGATGTCCTTCACTCAAGGCGATTATTGAACAACGGGAATTTTGAATACAATCGATGATAGTTTCAGTTGGTTACTGAGGCAGGCTTTCAACTCCGGTTTCATGATACGAGTTAATATTCCAAATGGCGCGATGGTGTGATTTGTATCCGCTTCCCCAGCGCATTATCCTGCGACTTTCGGAGACAAATCCAGCAAAATCATCTTTGCACCACCTGCACCAAGCAAGGCTTGAAGACGGCCATTTCTGGGTACAAGTTCTCAGTTCTTTTGCAAATTCTTGTCAGGCCCCACAGACTTTGCAATATCCAGTGTCTTTAGCCATTTCTTGATATCACGTGGAGTGAAATCAATTGGCTGAAGTCTGGCATCTCAGGTGCTGGTGGCCTCCACTCGGCACCTCTGGCTGAAGATGGTGGCAAATTGCTCAGGCTTATCTTTTGCACTGATGGTCTGGGTCGCCCGCCAATAATGGTGGGGATATTTTTGGACCCTTCACCTTCAATGCTCTCTGTAAAACTCCACCACTATTCACGGCTGGTTGTGGTAGGACTGGAGAGCTTAGAACATATCCATTGTTTGTGGGATCGCTGGACACTTTCTACGACTTGATGCTCATGCTAAATGGTACGAAAATTGCAGCAGGGTGACACCTGAATGTATGCATTCCTAGTGCCGTTTATGACATGTCCTCCTGCAGTTTTCGTTGAACCAGTTTATACACGGGGACGAGGTGGTATGAGACGTTTGCGGCGGTACTGCGGGTGTTGCTGGGGAGGGGGGACATGGTAATCAGCAGGTTTCCTTGCACATATTTGATCTGATGCCAAGAGGATTCATTGAGTCCAGAGTTGATTTTGAGTACTTCCTAGACATACTCCCTCCTGACTGTATGCCATGGTGCCGCCAACTCTGCTGGGCATGTCCTGCCAGTGGGGAAGGGCGCACAAAGAATTGTGGTGGTGGTGTCTGCGACATGATTTGTAAGGTACGATTCTATTTGTTTGACTATGTAATACTGTTGTTTGAGTAGTCTGACGAGTTGACAGGTTTCATGAATATTTGATTCCACATCCGATCTAAACTCCAATGAGAAACGCTATGCCTTCGGCATTGCCCGTGGTAAGAGCTCACTGTTCAACGTGTCCATAGTATACCACATGATTTGTGTTTGAGCGAAGGGAGGGACTATATCACCATTTATCACATCTGTCAGACAGCTCTCCCAACTTTAGTATACGCCACCCACCACCTCAACCCCTAACCCCTCCTTAGGTATTGGGGAGGAGGACTTTTAGGACTCGCAGTGAGGGGATTCTGTTAGGGTGTTCCAGTGCTTTGTAAATTGCCAGTGCCCGAAACATTTTTATTCATTTTAGTGTCCAAAGCAGTTTGGTACAACTGAGCGTTTGGCTAGGCGATTTCATAGTGAACCACAATGTTGTGGATCTGGAATAACATGTTGGCCAGGGCAGCTCAAGACGGCAGAATTCCTTCCCTAAAGGGCTTTAGTGGAAATGATTATATATTTTTTTAAGTTACGGGATTTCAACACCTATCCCCATAACATTATCTTAGTCCTCTTGGTTACTTGTACAGTGACATTTGCCCAACACCACCGCCTCCCGACGCCAAATCAAAAGGGAATAAAAACTGTTTGGGCCAGAATTCTAATTTCCCAGTTTTAAATATTTTCTTTTCGATCTTGGAGATCGTAACTGACAACAGCCGGGCACCAAAGAGGAGTAGCTAATGAAAACGGAACAGCTGACAAGTCCTGGTAGCTGGCAACGCCCAGCCGTCAGAATCAGAAAGCTGAGGTCCAGGTCTTAGTCGCAGAGGGAAAGTCTTAAAGTGGTTATGGGCATGAGGGTTATGTTTCCGATGTGCAAGGTCACCACATTCCCGTAGGATGACCTGTCCCGTTAACCAACACTTCCCTGTAGATTTAAAGCTGTCAAGCTACCCAGCGGGCAGTCGGTTCCAGTTGCAGAAAACTAACAGAAAAATTGAGATGTGGCACTCTATCGGCCTAATGTGATATTTGTTAAAGGACAGGGGCGAGCGTTTAGCTGGTAGACATATCCAATCTACTTCATTTACGACCACCCACCCCGGCGAGTGACGGTGAAATTTCAGCATAAGTCCTTCCAATTCGTCAGCACTTTCCTGCCGCCAAGGAGGACACGAAGTAGAATAATGACATCCTGCACTCGCTGTGTTGCAGGACAAGTTGCTCCATAACCACAGGGAGTGGTTGAGAGCCAGCGTTCAACAGGACAGCCTTCAACCCTTCAGCTGAGCGAGGGGAATGTTCTCATCATCATGGGAGCGGCTGTGACATAACCTGCAGCATCCGAGGTCACTGACATTATTTGTAATGATTCTCTGTTTCTGCAATATGACCCTCCTGAACTCATGGTTCATACTGATCCGGCTGCCTATGATGATAAACAAGCTGAAGATGGTGCGACCACAGACATCTTGGTTTTATCTCACCCTTTATCCGTCACGCCAACAGTTCCAATGTGACCCCAAACAAACGCCCTCCAACAAACCCCACCCCATCAACACCGCCCCCCCCCACCCCAACCACCACCCCACCTCAAGCACCCCCTACCCTTCCGCCACTGCTAACTTTATACCACTCAATAAACTACCAGGGTAAACAGCTCCTGGAGAAGGAGAGAGTGGGGGAGATAACGGAAGAGAGGGAGATCTGGGGAAACAAAGAGAGAGCAAGAAAGATCATGCGACGTGACGAGACAGAAATGGGAAGCTGGAGACAGGGAGAGAAGCAGCTCAGCACTGGTGATGAATTCCCGGCAAATGGTCTGACACTCACAGCCAACAGCTCAAATATTTGCACAATGTGTAAATGAGAGACTGATTCAGAGTCAGAATTTGCAAGTCCTGAATTAGCGATGTCACTATCAATCCAACAGCCTCTTGTCTGGAGGCCAGTAGGATGTGGTCGCTTGTGTGCCAGCTCTCTGAGGGTCTGATAACAAACGGGTTGTTATACACCGAATTCATAAAATAAGTGATAAGTGCTCAATAATCCCATGACAGAACTAGCTGTCAGAGCACTGATGCAGTATCTCCAGTAATATGTGCTCAACCAGATGAATAGGATTGCTGAGGTTCCGGCCCTTGGGAGTGACAGTTTCTCCATGGAACACGAAACTGTTATCCTCTGTCAGATCTCCAGTATTTGTTCTCCCTTCACAGCCACTCAGGCAGTGTCCTTGCTGTAGCCCATTATGCAGACCAGACTGTTGTTGCTCATGATGAGGTTTTGCATTCCCGATCAGACCCCTCAAGTTCCAGAGCTGCTGGAGAGTATCCTGCAATGCTTTCTAGAATTTCCCCCAGTGAAAGTCAGCAGCCTTCCACCAGCCATGTTCCAGTCATTGAGGAAACAATATGTAGGAACTCGAGGCAAGTTCATAGTATCCATAAGGCAGATACCGCGGGAATACACAAACGCTTTGCTTGTACAATTTGATGTGTTGTTATATAAAGATGTTAATGAAAATGATTTTGTTGCCCGTTTTACTTATGGAATGTTGGCCAAGGGGAAGCTGCAATGGCGCTTCTCAGTTTAATATAAAAGTGGATAATGGAGGTCCATGATTGTAAAGGGAAGATGTCCAGGAGGAACCGGTGTTTTAGTAGGCAACATCTGACAGCGTGTCCCAGTCGAAGGCATCGAGGAAATGTCGTCCCTGCTTTCTCCCCCTCCTGCAGAGGTTTTCCCAATTCCTGGTGGCAATGCCAGTCTCCTCATGATGGCGATGATAAGAAGCGTGCAGCAGAAAAGCATGAACTTGACCCCCTGCTCCATCGTGTACTGAAGGGTTCACTCCGAGCAGATCAGGAATCGGAAGCGTTGCTTTATCAGGCCTTTTGTCCACTCCACGATGTTTCTGAGGGTTCCATTGCTCTCACGCGTCTCGTGTTCTTTTTTTGTAATTGTATGGCAATGGGCATTGTAACTAAATTTCAGCCATGTATAAGGATTCATCCCTGAGAATCCACCCTCTGCGTCTCCGAGGAGTCCTGAAGATGGTGGGAATTGCTGACTGCTTCAGAATGAAGGTATGCTGGCTGCTGTCAGGATAGTGAGCACTACCCAACATCATGTCTTGTGCATGATCACACAGAAACTGTACTTTTCCGGAGTGAGGTTTCTTTTAGTTCCTGCCACTCTCCCCATTGATCTGGGGGCCCAGCAGAGCCACGTACTATCTAGCAAAATCCAAAACAATTTCATCCTGCTTCTCCATGATGAGGGAGAAAACAATGTACTCAACTGACCCGCACAGATGGTCGCCGTCACCTGCTGGATACATCGATGGGTAGCATGCTGGCAGCTGATGGATATTTGAACCGTTCCTGTCTGCAGACTTCCGCATCTATAGAAGCTCAATGAATCTTTCGCCTTCAACATTGCCACTGACATAACCACCCTCACGCTGGTGTGAGGCTACAGGTCATGGTGAAGGTGGAGATCCAACCCTTTGACCACCTCCTTGTCGAATCCGAGTTGACTCACACTCCGGTCTTTGTTCCATTGTAGTTTGTTACAGTTTTTAATGGAAAACCTGGGTGGGTACAGCAGACCACCCGCCCTCATATTGATTTACAGAACTCCTCATCACTGCAGCTTCTGCTGCATTTGTTGGTCGTGTTACAGACCCAGATGCACCGTAATTACATTCCCATACTTTGTCATGAGTTGGGTCACCGAATGCTCTGTCCTTCCTGAATGTAAACAGCAGCTCACAACTCAATCTCAAGAAAACCATCCCCAGTGTCGCCACTAAAGTTACAATTGCAGAAATCAATAAATGCACATCAGTTGCATGCATGATACACGTACTTTTTAAATAACACAAAAGTGGGTTCACTGTGTTGATTAACATATGCTTTGCTAAAAGTGAATAACATAGGCGTTCAAAGGACAGTCACAGATCAAGATTCAAACGCTTGGGACAAAATTTCTGAAACCTCCCGTCCAGCATGGAGAACCAGGTGGGAGATTCCAGCAACGGGGCCGACATGATTCCAATGTTTTGGAAATCTGTCACATCAGCATTAGTGATGACTAGAAGCTCAAAATCAAAGTCAGAGAGAGATGCAGAGGGAATTAAATCCACTTTAAGAAGGAAATTGAACACATACTTTCTGGATAATAAATTGCAGATTAATGGGGAAAGGGAATCTCACTCAGTTAGGTTTGTGAGCACAAGGAACGTGTGTGGAAGGGACCTGGTGTGAGTTCAGGCATGGAAGCGGAGCTTTGGGTAGCTTTGTTTCTGCAGCGTTGTCCCTGAGAGCGTGGTCTGCAGAGAATTGTAATGGCTTTGTTTGGAATTCACAATGACAGCTGGAGTGATTATCAGGTTGATAATCAGAAATTGGTCATACACGGGATTAAGGATAGAGCGGAGATGGGGTAAGGAATCACCTCAGGTTCAAAGTCGAAACGATGGTTTCAAACAATTTGTTTTCGCCTCAGTTATCGGGCAGACATAGCAATGGGTGCATTGATTGTGGAGCAGAGTGCATATGGAGTCATTGGCCTCCATGTTCCCAATGGCATGTGTCACAGGCAGGGTAGCTGGATATAGGGTCGAAGTCCCGCGAGTTTTGACGGTAGCACTGAGCATTGATGTTAGGTATATGAACACAGGACTATCACGTGTCATTTAATAAAGTTCTTATTGAAAATGACCCCTATGAATTAAAGGGACTGTGACAGTGTGGATATGACATTCGCATAAGACAGTAACACCAGGGAAGTGATGGATGATGGCTAACCAAGCCATAATTTAAAAATAATATTAAAGACACACAACACTCATGATGGAATCGGCTGTGGGATCATTTATTGAGACCAGACACTTGGAAATATTTCTGCAGAGGCATACAGCTTGAAAACACCGCATCAACAGCTTTGGGTGCTGTGCCCTGCTCGCAGTTTAAAGTTAAATCAAAAACTGGATGGATTGACTCACATCTCATCGACTGATTTCATTCGGCGATCTCTCAAAGGCATTTTACAATACCCCAATTCCTTGGTAAATATAATTCGCAACATTTCCAAACAAGGAAAATTATTTACAATATATTTTCATGTCTAGTGATCATTTTATGAGATTATAAAACAGATGAATCTACGTTTCCCTTAATTATTGGTGACACCTGCTCATACTTCCAGACCCTCTAAGGGTAACCCCGTTGAGAAGTTTCTTAAATTCCTTACAGTGATCTATGGCGTTGCCATTCTTGGACGTTTTTCCTCGTTGCGTTTGGGATCTATTCCTCGATGCAATATGTCTGCTAAAACGATCAGAAGCTGGTTCGACCTGATTTGACGTGCGTTATGCCTCGACATTGCACATTTTTAGTTATTTTTTTTTCTGTACGTGTGTGTTTGTATATAGTTGTGAGTTCTGTTGATGTTGTTGTTTACATTAATTTATCTGTGTCTGTGTGCATTGGCTTCCATATATGTGTTTGACTAATGCAATTAAGCCGTTATCTCACACACGCTAATAGACCCATGTGGACACATATGCACAGGCTCTAGTTATAACAAATGCCAGTAACTGTGTATACTTTATTATAACTTCTTTACATTCCCGTCCTTCTTGAAAAAAAATGAACCATCATCTTTCCAAAAGTTGGCTTCAGTTTTATTAAAACTCTTACACTAGTTCCTATAATTATACATATACATGCATTAAAATAACAGGATAGATACAAATACTGGGCATAAATATACAATATTCCTGTTCAGTCTCCAGATTTTAATGCAGGTTTTAAATTTTAAATTTTCCCTTTAAGATTCGAACTCTTCAATCTGACCAATCCCTCTGCAATCGCATTTTCTCTACTGGACAAATTGTAATAGTAATGTAGTTCAACTGAGTAGCCTTGCAGTTTCATCTCGAAATTTGTCCAGAAACTTTAAATGATGGTGGTGCGGATAAAAAAACTGTTTCTGATTAATTCTTCAACACAAATTTTAAGATGCTGCAAGGCGAGTACCAAACACAACATTTCCCTTTTCGAACTTTCAATATATTCTCTTTTTAAAATTCAACTTTGATGAGATATACCCCATTGTTTTTTTTTTATTTCGAGTGTCATCTTCTGGTAACAACATGGCCCACGAACCTATATCGTTTGCATCAACGGTCAACTTGAATTCTTTGGCTTAATTGGGTACTGCCAAAACTGGTGACGTAGTTTATACAACATTTAAACTGTGAATTGCCTCCTGGCATTGTTGGGTCCAATTAAACTTCCAGTCCGTTTTTACCAGTTCAGTTAGTGGTTCAAGCGTACTCTTAAAATTCACTTCAAAATTCCACTGAAACCAGCTCATGCCTAGAAATCTCAAAACTTCTTGCGTTGTTGTACGCACTTGGAATAGTTGTTAGCCTTGAAGTTCACATCTCTTGGATCCACCTTACCGTATTCAATGGCATGGTCTGGATATATAACGTTTACATTTATAAGATCGTTGTGTTTTCAAAATTCATTGCCAAATTAGTTTCTTGTAATGGACTAAACACTTATTTAAGATGCTGTGAATGTTCCTCCCATGTCTGATTGAATACTGTCAAATCATCAAAATAAAGAGCACATTTTCTACGACGTGCAATTACTTCGTTTACCAGTCTCTGAAATATTCGCATTTGTATTATTAGTACAAATCACATGACTTTAAACAGATATAGTCTGTTTGGCGTCAAAAAGGACGACATTCCCTTTGCTTTATCCAATAACAATATTTGACAGTATCTTTTTAGCAAGTTAATGTTATGTGATGTCTTTCGATTGTCCAACTTTCTCAATTCAATCTTGCAACTGTCGTAAAATGATATAAATCTGCTTCTGCCGCCACTTCTACATTTTGATAGAGCACAGACAATCTTTGTGTTCCTTTTGTTTTAATTGAAAGTGAAATAGTAGATCTCCAGCTACTGCAACTAGTCTGAATGAAATAATTTTGCAGCATGCATTCAATTTCGTTCTGCACTTGTGATATCATTTCGGGATTTAATCTGTAAGGATGTTGCCTTACCGAAGATGAGACTTCTACAAGGATATCATGTATAGCTCAATCTGCCCTCTCCAGGATATTCCGACAAATAAGTTTGTGCAAATGCAATAGCTGTTCCAAATTAATTTCACAATTGTCTGGACTAGAACGGTACTACATATTGCATTTACATTTAGAAGTATCAATTAATTATCCCATTTGATTAGAGGGATATAAATTTTAGGGTCGTGTATTTTTATCTCTTTCTCATGTCTAATGACATAAAAGCCATCTTCTGTTCGTCTTCCCAGTCAAAGTGCATTTTACTAATATTTACATGACAAACCCTCAGCTTATTCCTTCTATCTGGAGTATTTATTCAATAATTTACTTCACACATTTTATTTTCAACCCTTTAAGGTCCTCTAAACGTAGCCTTTAACGAATCACCCTGTGCTGCTAACAAAAGTATCACTTTCTATCCAGCAAAAGATTCGAGTTGGAGCATTCCTGTTCTTTCACTTCCATAGCCTGCAATTATATATTTCAGTGCACTTGCTCTATCCAATCTTTCACTGAAAGTTGATGCTTAATTCAGGAGAGCAATTTAGCATTTTGACACACCACTTGCGCATGACGCAATTTCAGTGGCCCTTAAGTCCGGACCATAAACTAGTTCTAATGGTCTGAAACAAGTCTCTGCATTCGGACCGCCCCTGTAAACAAATAACAAGAATTGAATTTCTCCAACGCAAATATTCTGGATAATACTGACATTAGGTTCTCATCATAGGTTTAGAGTTTGATACCTCCTTCCCAAAGCCCCTTGTGAATCGGAATGATAATCTGTTGATTTTTAAAAGTTTTATACGCAAAATTTTAATTACATCCTTAAATAGCTGTGACATGAAAGTTCTCCACTTTCTTTAGGTAAACCATATCTTTAAATTAAACAAAATGCTAACTTTTCCACAATCGTATTTGCAGTAATATTTCTCAAAGGTATTTCTCACGGGAACCGGGTGGACACGTAAATTGTTGCCAGTGAGTCCTGATTTCCACTTTTAATTTTAGGGAGCAGTCCTACGCAATCAATAATGACCCAATGAAAAGTGCTTTAAATGCTGGAGTTGTAATTAAAAGTGCTTGCTTAACCGCTGCTTCGGATTTGTCCATCTCATGACATGTTTGTTAAATTCTGCAGGATTTGGCGACATCAGTACGCGATCCAGGCCAACAAAAATGGATTTGTACTTTTGCCTGTTTCTTTTTTTTCCTCTTGCCTATTCTGGCTTACACATGATTCCAAACGCAAAGTACAGCTTGACCCTTAAATGGAAATTGAATGACAAGAGGTAATAGTTAGCTTACAACTTGTTGGAGATGGTGATTGCCTGGTACTTGTGTGGCACGACTGTTACTTGCCACTTGTCTATCGGCTATTGTCCAGGTCTTTCTGCATTTGGAAATGGGCTGCTTCAGTATCTGAAGAGCCGTGAATTGTTCTGAACATTGCGCAATCATCAGCAAACATCCCCATTTCTATTCTTATGATGGTTGGAAGGTCATTGCTGAAGCAGCCAAAGGTGTTTGGGCCTCGGACACTAGACTGAGGATTTCCTGCAGTGGCCTCCTGGAGCTGATATGGCGGAACACAAACAACCACAGACACCTTCCTTTGTGTAACACAGGACAACAATCAGCGGAGAGTTTGCCACTGAATCCCAATGGCTCCAGTTTTCATGAGGCTCCCTGATTCCACTATCGGTCAAACGCGGCCTTGATGTTCAGGTAAGTCACTCTCACTTCTTCCCTGGGCATTGTCAGATCATGCTTTCGCAGTGTTTAACTAAAGTGGCAGGTGCGGACATAACCAACAGGCAATAGCTCGGAGGCCCGAGAGTGCTGGAGTGCATTCTTCTGTCTGGCAGCATGTAAGAACACACGAGGAAAGGCAACATCGCCCTTATCTACAAGTAAAAGTGGGAAAGTGAGAATGTTAAGCATTTGGTACTTATTTTAGTGTTGAATATGTACTCTAAGATTATTTCCAATTTCATTCCAATTGGGTCAGATCTGGTCCAGAGTTGTTGAAACACCCTGACAATACCTGTGCTCTACCTGGCAAGATCTTTGATAACATTGTGCTACCTTGGGATTCCATTAACTCTGTGCAGGACATGGGTGCGGACACCTGTCTCATCGGACTGTACCTGGACAAGGCCTTTAACAGATTTCCGCACACTTTTTTGATGATTGTGATCTCTGGAATGGGGTTTGGTGAGGGAATCCAAAATTGGATCAAATTTCTGCACACAAACAGCGATAGCGTACTTTCAATCAGAACAGTAACTTAGAAAAATCTCCAGATAAATCTGTAGTCAGGAAAGTCTGCCCTCTCTCCCCAGTCCTGTTCGTGTGTTGCTTAGAATTCGTCTTTGAGCCTATCAGTAAGGGTTTTGGCATAAGAGCACTGATGATCCCCAGCAGTGAAGGCTCACAGGTCAAAGCCTCCCTGTACAAGGATGGTGTTACTGTGTTCTGCGCTGTGCAAAGACCGATATGCATCTGCAAAAAGTTCGAAATGGCCTCCAGTGCCAAGCAAAATCATGGAAAGCGGGAGGTCATGTTCGTTGGGGTCAATAATGAACGGAACGTTAACCCTTTCACCGTCAGGTCAGAATGACTGCAGGTGCTAGGCACATTCTTTGGAGGGACAGGGGATGCGTCTGAAGATGGAAGTAGTATGCAGCGATGGCGAAGATAAAAAAAAAACGGACATGTGGGAGCGATGCCCCCTCTCCATTGAATGGAAGGGCCTGCTGATGAGATGTGAGGCACTTTCAGTGTTGCTGTACTTGACGCAGGCCTGGCACATACCCAGCCCTGATGTTGTGGCCGCACAAATAATTTCCCCTTTAGCAGAGGCTGAAAATTGCAGATGCTGTGAAGGACATGATTTACACTTCTCTTGATCAATATGAAAAGCGTCCCCAACGTGGCCGTCATTGTGACAGCCCATTTATAGCCGTCTGTATGAGGCTGGTCGTAAACCCTCGGTGTGCAAACACCAAGTGCCATTACACGTTGGATGTGGAGAGTGAAAAATATTCACTTAAATAAAGCCATAGCGCAAAAGGGCATAAATTTGTTGGAGTATGGTAAATGAGAGAGGGATTGAGGTTAATGAGAGAATTCAAGCTGTGGTGGGAATTGCATCAGAAGATTTAGATTATTAAAATACGGATGTTACCTGGCCAGGAGAGCATGCAGGTCATTGAGCAAAGTGACAATGGGTGATTAGGATTAGGTGTGAGTTGCGGTTTGGGCAGGATAGTTCGAGATGAGCTGCTGTTTCTGAAGGTTGCTGACTGGGAGGGTGACCAAGATTGGAATAGCCAAGCCTGGATTTAGACACCTGTGAGCGTATACTCAGTAGCTGTTCAAAGTCGGGGGTTGAGTTGATTGCTGTTATAAAGGTGGATGTGGGTAAGTTTGGGAATGGAGAGATTATGGGGTCAGGAATGAACTCGGGTCAAAGGGATCGCACATGAGGTAAACGGTCTGTTTTTGCATAACTATTAGCCAAGGAGTTTCATTGAGTCAGTGGATAGGGAGCAGAGTTTGTGACGAAAAGTGAAGACAATACTATCTATCCTCCCAAAATTCAAATGACCAGAACAGTAATGAAGCTGAAATGTTGTTTTTAAAATAAATAACAGTAGAGAGAGAGAGACATAAACTAGCAATTGCCAGGATAGGATAATAACGTGCCTGAATAAGTAAAAGCATGTCATAGATGTGAAAAGCTAATTGCAACCATTTATAATGTGCAGAAAATTAGTAGAGTGAAAAGGGCAAAAAGAAAAACTCTTGTCCATTATTGGAAAATTCCAATCCAGTGTTCATGATGCTGATCAAAAATGTTGTAACATTCTTATCTATCTCTGCCAGATTCCGATCCTTTTTTTGGAACATTCCAACCTATTGTTCTCAGATTCTGACCTCTCCTCTCCTTCTCTCTGGAGCCGCTCATCCCTGTTCGTCGCGGATTTGATGAAACAGCTGACACTATGGGTTAATACGCTGAACGGAGTCCCTTATTTTAGAAGGTGCTAACCCTCCCGTGACACAATTATGATCCATCTTGAATGAAATTAATTACAGCCACTCATTACCAGGCTTGGTTAACGCCTTTCAATGCAATATTTTATGTGACATTAAATTTGGACATGTTCATGTTCTGGGAGAGATAAATGAAGACCGCTGAGGAAATGAATGGTGGAAATAGGGGAGTCTTTGACCACAATGGTTCAGCACTCATTGGAATTGGTGTCAGGCTTCTGGAGGGTTTTAAATACCACCCTGCCCCAACGCAATTTTCACAATGATAGAGGGATTGAACCTTGATCTACAGACGTTGCAGTCAGCAGCAGCTAGAGGAAAATGTGAGAGGATGACTTATATAATAAGCAAAGTCTGTGTGAATCCAGCCGATTTTTGATATCACGTGGAGTGAATAGAATTGTCTGAAGACTGGAGTCTGTGACACTGGTGCACTCTTGAAGAGGATGAAATGGATCATCGACTCGGCACTTCTGGCTGAAGATTACTGCAAATGCTACAGCCATATATTTTGCACTGATGTGCCCGGCTGCTCCAACATTGAGGACAGGGATCTTTATGCTGCCTCCTCCTTCAGTGAGTTGCTTAATTTTTCGCCACCATACCTTAATGGATTTGGCAATGCTAAATGTTTCAGACCAGATCTGTCTGCAGTGGGGACACATCGCTCCCTCCAAGTGTTTTTGCTTTTGTTGTTTGGCACGGAAATAGGCATGTGTCATCGCTTCACCTGGTTGACACATACTTTTTATAGATATGCCTGGTGTCGCTCATGATATAACTTCCTGCTCTCTCCCATGAGCCTGGCTTGACTCCCTGGCTTAATGGTAATTGTAGGGTGGGGAGAATTCCAGGCCATGCGTTTGCATATTGTGTTTGAATTCAGTTTCACTGCTGCTGGTGTCCCACAGCTCCTCAAGGATGTCCCGTCTTGTTTTTTCTAGTTCTGTTCAAAACCTTTTCTATTTGCCACAGAGTTCATGCCACGCACCACAATGGATTGTATCTTCAATGTTAATCGGGGCTTATCCCCAGAACGACTGTGCTGTGCTCACTCCTACCGATACTGCCATGGGCAGATGCATCTGCGGCAGGCCAGTTAATGAGGATGAGTTCATGTATATTTTCCCAGAATGTTGGTCCCCTCAGCACCTGTCTCAGATCCAATCTAGAAGCAATATATTACAGGACCAGGCTAGCTCGAAGAGTAACGATGCTCCCGAGCCACTCTTGGTGATCGACATTGTTGTCCCCCACCAAGTATAGATTCTACGCCCTTTCCAGCCTGAATACTTGCTCCAAGCTGCTTTACCATATGGAGCGCCTCTTCTTCATCAGCTGACGGCGGGGCATTACGAACTATTCATATGCGGTTTCCTTGCCCGTGTTTGGGTTGACACCATGAGACATCACGGAGGCTGAAGTCGGTGCTGAGGACTCTCGGGGCAACTACTTACAACTGTGTCAACAGCAGAAGTGGGGGTGTCTGCGACACGACCGTTAAAGTATGATTCCGTGAGGTTGATTATGAAGGGCTGAAGCTTGAATTCTCTGTGAGGCAACTCTCCCAATTTTAGCAGTAGCCCCAGTTGTTGGTAAGGATGAATTTGCACGGACAACAAGGGTGAGGTTGTTGTTTTCAAGTTTGATTCTGGGTGCTCCATCGGATCTCAATGATTGTTTTGTGAAAGTGTAGCGTCTCGATACAACTGAGTGTCTCGCTATGCTATTTCGCATAGCATTTCAATGTCAGCAAATCTGTTGTGGGTCTGGATGCACATGTAGGCTAGACCAGGTAAAGAGAGTGGCAGTAGGATTCTGGAGGATAGACACAGTTCGGTGAAATACATTAAACAGTGCGGAGGATGAACGCAGCATTTGTGAGGCCATGGACAAATTGCTGAAATTTAGTTAGCAGTAAGGACGTAAGCAGGAGTCCTGGGGGCACAGGCATTTTTGTGAAATGTAGAAAACAGTGAAGGTAACAGCAGGGTTTCGGAGGCCTCTGAAAGATTTTAGAAACGTAGTAAATAGTGAGGATGAAATCAGGATTTGGAGGACACAGACAGATTGATGAAATGTAACAAACAGTGAGGATGAAAACAGAATTTTGAAGATCCGTATATTGCGGTAGAATATCTAAAAAAGTGAGGATAAACACAGGATTTGGGACACGAGAACATATTGGTGAAATGTAGGAAAGAGTGAAGGGTTTCAGAGGGCAATGGCACATTGTTTAATAGTAGTAAATATTAAGGCTGAAAGCAGGATTTGTGAGGTCAAAGGCAGATTGCTGAATTGTCGTAAACATTCAAGATGAAAACAGAATTTGGCAGACATGGAAAGATAGGTGAACTATCATGAACAGTGAAGATGAACACAGGATTTGGGAGACACGGGCAGATTGGTGAAATGTTGCAAACATTGAGGATGTTAACAGGATTTTGGAAAAAGGACAGATTGGGGTAATGTAATAAGCATGAGGGTAACTCCAGGGTTTGCTGAGGTACTGAGAGAGTGGTGAGAAATTTAAAACACTGAGGATGCAAGCCGGATTTGGTAGATATGGGCAGATGGGTGAAATGTAGTAAAGAATGAGGATGAAAATAGGATCTTTGAGGCATGGACAGCTTGGTGAAAGGTTGTAAGCAGTGCGGGTAACGGCATGGTTCGAAATATTGGGGATAAGCAGTAAATAGTGAGTATAAATGCAGGATTTGGGAGACACAGACAGATTGGTAAAATCTGGTAAACGGTGCGGATTAAAACATGATTTGTGAGACAGGGAGAGATTGGGAAAATGAAGTAAAGGCTGATGATAAAAGCAGGATTTGGGAGACAAGGACAGATTGTTGAAATTTATTAACCACGTGCAGGATAACAGCTGGATTTGGGGGGACAGCTTGTACCAGTAGATTGCTGAGAACCGTCAGTGGCTTTATCCATCTGGTTGGCAAACTTAACACCCGCCACAAATGCTGTCTAGCAGCTGCATATGTTAGGATTCGGCCCGCTAGACCAGTAGTGCTGCTAAGAAGCCACTTTTGGTGATGGACTTTGAAGCTCCCCAGCAAGAGTTCATTCTGTGGCCTTTCCGCCATCACTGCTTCCTCCAAGTGGTGCTAGATACAGAGCAGTGATCAGCGGACCACTCGCTGCATCACCCACTGCAAATATAGATTAATAGCTGTGATTTGGTGGCGATTGCTGAGTCGTGGGTACAGGGAGAACAGGTTTGGTAGTTGACTTCCTAGGGTACTTAGTGTTTCAGAAGGACAGGCAGGATAGAAAAGGACTTTGAACCTTTGTTAGTAAAGGTAGAGTTCAGGGCTATTGTCAGGAATGACATTGGCACTGGACAGCAAGTCAGCCTCTGTAGAAGTAAGAAACCGCAAAGGAAAGAAGTCCCTGGGTGGGAGTAATATGTATGCAACCAAACAGTAATTTAGCAGTAGGGCACGCTATAAACGGGGAAACACTGTTAGCATCTAAGAAAGCCATGGCAATAATCATGGGAGATTTAAATATGCATGTAGACTGGGCTAATGAAAATAGCAAGGGTAGTTTTGAGGGAGAATTTTTTGAGTCTATTAGAGATTGTTTCATGGAGCAATATGTTGTGGAACGAACCATGGAGCAGGCTATTCTGGATTTTGTTTTGTGAAACGTTCTCATAGTAAAAGATCCTCTAGGGAAGAGGGATCATAGCCTTATAGATTGTCTTGTTCAGTTTGGGAGCGAGAAACTGGAGTCCCATACCATTATTCCGGAGACAAACAACGGTAACTATATAGGTATGAAGGCAATTTTGGACCTTGTGGACAGGGAAGGATGACTAAAGGTTAGGAGAGTTGATAAACAGTGGCAGTTATTTAAGGAGATGTTCTATTCCTCTCCATTAAAATATAACCCAATGAGGAAGAAATATGTAAGTTGTGGGGAAAGCATCCTTGGCTAAGCAAGGATGTTAAAATAACTTAAAGGTATTAAGCGAAGGCACACCAAATGGCAAATGTCGTTGACAGATTCGAAGATTAGGAAACTTTTAATGATCAACAAATGGTTATTAAAAAAATAATATAAATGGCAAAGGAAAACTTTGAAAAAATCGGGCGCAAACTGTAAAGACTGATAGCAAATATTTCTACAAGCATATAAAAGGAAAGAGACTAGCTAACGTGAATGTTGGTTTCTTGGAGGTCGAGACTTGGGGGTTAATAGTGGGGAGCGAAGAAATGGCAGTGACACTTAATCAATACTTTGCCTCAATTCTCAAAGTGGAGGACTTTAACACCACCCTTGTAATAGCAGGCTGTGCAGAGGGAATATAGAAGGAGCATCTTAGACTAAACACCATCCCTTGGGAAAAGGTACTGAGCAACCTATTGAGATTAAGGATTGGAATGTCCCCAGGACCTGACGGCCTACATTACACGGTCTTGGGGAAGTGTCAGCAGGGGTGGTGGATGCATTGGATATAAGATTCCAAAATTCCCTGGATTCTGCAAAAGTTCCAGTGGATTGGAAAAATGCTAATAAAGCGCCCTTTTTCAAAAAGAGGGGAGGCAGAAATTAGGGAACTACGAACCAATTAGTTTACCGTAAGTTGTTGTGAAATTGTTGGAATCTATTATTAAGGAAGTGATAATGGGACGTTTGGAAATTCAAAATTCAATCCACCAGAGTCAGCATGGTTTTATGAAGAGCAAATCGTGTTTGACTAATTTGCTAGAGTTCTTTGAAAATGTGACAAACCATGTGGATAATTGGGAATCAATAGATGTAGCATATCATGATTTCCAGAAGGCCTTTGAAAAGATGCCACACAAAAGATTAATGCACAAGATAAGTTCACACTGAGTTAGGGGTAATCTATTAGCTTCGATAGTGGTTTGGTTAACAAAAAGGAAGCAGATAGTCAGAATAAATGTGTATTATTCTCGATGGCAAGCTGTAACTTTTGGGGTTCCTCCGGGTTTGGTCCTTGATACCTAATTACTTACAATCTATATAAATGACTTGGATTCAGGTTTAGAAGGCACTATTGCTAAATTTGCAGATGAAACCAAAATAGGTAGCAAAGTATGTTTCAATGAAGCAGTAAGACATATATAAGTGGATATGGACAGGTTAGGTGAATTGGCCAACATTTGGCAAATGGAGATTTTCGTAGATAAGTGTGAGGTTATCCATTTTGGTTGCAAGAATTAAAAGGATGACTTATCAGTTAAACGGAGAGAAACTAAATAATGCTTCCGTGCAGAGAATGTCCTTGGGCATGAATCACTGTAAGCTAGTATGCAGGTACAGAAGCTAGTAAAGAAGGCAAATGGAACGTTGGCATTCAATGCTAAATGAATAAAGGATAAAAATAAGGAAGTGTTCTTGCAACAATGCATCGGTGAGGCTATACCTGGAGAACTGTGCACAGGTTTGGTCGCCTTTGTTGAGGAAGAATGCAATTGCACTGGAGGCGATTCAGAGGAGGTTCACTGGATTGACTCCACAGATGCAGATTCTGTTTTATGAGCAGACATTGAGCAGTTAAGGCCTATGCTCGTTCGAGTTTATTAGGAGATCTAATTGACTTATATGAGATGCTAAAGGGGATACACATAGTAGACGTGGAGGGGATGTTTCACATTCTGGGGCATTCTACTATGAGAGGCCATAGTTTTAGGCAAAGGGGTAGCAGATTTAAAACAGACATGAGGATGAATTAATTTTCTCAAAGGGTCGAGAATGTGTGTAATTCAGAAACTCGGATTGCAGTGGATGCTGGGATGGTAGATAAATGTAAGGTGCAGATAGACAGATTTTTAATTAATAATGACTTCAAAGTTTATTGGGAGAGGGCGGGAAATTGGATTTGACGCCGAAATTATCTCAGCTATGATCGAAATGAAAAGCGGGGTGTGCTCGCGGGGCTGATTTGCCTACTCCTGCCCCAAATTCTTATTTTCTTATTTTTTTATGTAATATCGGAGTTGGGAAAATTCTGGAGATTTTCTGGAAAAATGACGGTGGAAATATATATTTATTTTTAATTTAAAAATGTTTATAAATGACCATAAGATATATATGTTAACAGGAAATCATATCTGACAAACTTGTCATTCTTTGTCTAAGTGGCAAGAGGTTTGATCAGGGAATTGAGCTTATTGTTATGTTTATGAACAAAGTGTGATCAAATGACATTTGAAAAAACTGAACCCCATGGTTCAAAGGGACAGTTACAGCGCGGATGTGATGTTGGCGAAGTGACAGAACGCAGAGAGATGTGGTGGCTGATGTTTATTCATACTGGAGGGGAGTGTAACGTGATGTTTCCAAGCAATCGTTATTGATTTCACTGCTCTTTATGATACACATAGAGGAGATATGATTGTGTAAACATAACGTAATTTCGAAAAATTGAGGGAAAGGTTGTTAAATTAGCTATTGCACATTTTACGATAGAGATGACGAGATTTGTTACTTTCTCGCTCAGTGTTGCGCGAATTTGGAACTCTCTGCCTGAAAAGGCAGTCAGGCGTGGTCACTGAATATAATTTAAGGCCGAAGTATCTGGATTTCTGTTAATCAATGCAATCAAATTGCAACGGGGGTTAAATGAAAATGTAGAATTCGGAACGCAAACAAATCTTCCATTATACTATTGCTTATTGGAGATGGCTCAAGGGACTGCATGGCTTCATATTTGCAGATAGCATGAAGCCAGAAAAATAAACAGTGGGCGGAAGAGTGGAAGGTTTCAGGAGGGTATAGACAGATTGGTGAACCAGAGAGACACAGGGAATGGAAATTTTGTTCAGCGACGTGCGGAGGGTCCAATTGGGATGAGGAATGAGTATAGAGAAAATAAACTAATTTGAATAATTTAAAACAGGAACATAGCGGATACATGTGCACCCTTGTTTATAACTGGAAGGACAATTTGATAGGTTTGTTTAAAATACACAGAGAATGGGCGAGTTTATAAATAGAGGCAGAAAGTACAAAAAAAGCAGTTATGTTAAAGATCCATACATTAATACTGAGTCCTCAGCTGACGAATTGTGTCTAATTCTTTTCATTACATATTTGAAATTATGTGAGGGTCTTGGAGAACTTAATGGTAGGACTAATTGGAATAGTGATGCCGTTGCGGGGTTTCCTTTACATGGGGAGGCTTGAGAGGCTGGACTTGTTGTCCTTTAATCAGTCAAGTTAAAGGGGAAATAAATAGAGGCCTCCGAATTACTGAAATTGGCATAAGAACCGAAGGGACACAGATAGAACATTTATAATAGAGAGATGTTAGGAACGGAAATAAACAGTCTGAAGACATGGTGGAAGCTTATTCAATGGTGTGTTTCAAAAGGGAAGTGGATAAATACTGGCGGGGTTGGGATGGTCATTTTCAAAGCTATGGGTTTAGCTCAGAGACGAGGGAAAATATAGAATGGTTAATTTGAAGAAAGCGCACAGACGATGGATCAAATGGATTCCATTCATGCTGGATAAGTCTCCATTTCTGTAATTACATCTTTTTTTGAGTCCGTATATCATGTGTACTATAGGCCTTCAGAAATTTATGTATCAGAGGTTAATCGTTTATTGTTCTCTCATCAATTTCACAGAAGAACAGCTGAGGCCTCGGTTTCCAAAAATCCTTGTCAGTGTAATCCATATCATGTGAACAATCAGACAGAAAACAGGAACGAGATCAATGCTTGTGTAATTTACTGAGTGACACCATATGAGGTCTGTGATCAGAGGGGACATGATTCTCCTTAAGTGTTAAAAGGCCTTTCCTCACCAGACCATTATGTTGAATTATGTTCCCTCTGATCACAGACTCTTGTACCATTCAGTAAATTACAATTTCATTGTTCTAATTCCTTTTTTCTGTCTGCTTGTTCTCAGCGCATGGGTGACACTGACAATGTTTGTTGGCAACTGATTTCTTAGCTTCCTCCTCAGGCTGATGTAACAGATACCATGACTCCATCTTCAAAATGATCAGGGCCTAGGTCAATATTTATCCACTCATTAACATAATAATAATACAGATTGTATGTTTGTGGGATAAAAACAAAAAAATTGCGGATGCTGGAAATCCAAAAAAAGAAACAGAAATACCTGGAAAAACTCAGCAGGTCGGGCAGCATCGGCGGAGAAGAGCAAATTTGTAGTTTCGAGTCCTGATGACCCTTCTGTTGAACGTCAACTTTGCTCTTCTCCGCTGATGCTGCCAGACCTGCTGAATTTTTCCAGGTATTTCTGCTTTTGTATGCTTATAGCTGTCTCTTCCCTACAATATAACACTTCATAACAATTTATACCGGACATCCAAGTCTTTGGTGAAACTCTCCAAAGAGCTTGCCGATTTCGGAGTGTAAAAGGCTGTGAATGATCAAAAACGGCCCTGCTTTGTTCCAGACACTATTCTTGAATATGTCGATTGTTAAAGATCATGCCTGTCGTTCCCTTGGATGGCGGGAAATCACATTGGGTTTCTGGAAGGTTGCGTTCACTCACGGGTAGCAGGCGGTCGTGGAGAATTCGGGTGAGAATTTTCCACACATTTGACAGCAGGGATATGTATCTATGGTTTACACTGGCGGATATATCACCCTTCTTCAACAGTGAATCACTGAAAACATAGCTGAGGTCTGGAGGTAAGATCTCTTCTTCCCATGTTTTTGTAAAGCACTCTGAGGATTTGAAAAAGGCCAATAAAGCTATTGTTGTCACCAGCCTTCGATATGGCCGTGAGAATTGAGTCAACTGTCAAAGATACCTCTGAGTGCTGGAGAATTTCCACCAGTTGTGACTCCGTCGGACAATCACAGTCAAGTTGGAGGACAAGTGAACATGCTACGGTATACTCCCTGAAAGTCATTCCTCCAGTATCACAACCCGCACCTTGTGATATCAGCTCCACTGGGCTGGGGACTACATAATCATATCTGAAGCAGATCCTCTTTTTACAACTTGTGAATGACATCTGATCACAATTGGGCAGATAAAATAACTTAAGGGCAGTCTGCTTGCTGCATTAAAATAAGGGCAAACTGACATTGGTGCACTGGAGGAAGTTACCGAGGGTCATGCCATGTGGCAGCGCCTCATGCAACAGGCTGCAACACAGTCAGAGACTCACCACACAATGTCTGCTGTGGATAAGTGAAGAAGGGGATGGAAAGTTTGCAAGAACCGGACTCAAGGAATCCCCTTCCTCAGGAAAATTCCTGCCTTCTCAGCATGAAGGCCTATGCCTTCAGAAGTTGTCCTTTGAAACACCTGTGGACGCAAAAATCATGAATGCTGGGACGCATAATTCTGTTGCATGACGGCCCAGCCATACGGCATGATTCTTGGCAAATTGCTCCAGTACACTGATGATGATAATAATGGTGATGATGTGATTACGATTTTTGATTGTCAACAAATTTAAAATTCAATTATTGCAATGACCTCTCATTGAGTGCCCTTTGACCACACCACCCAAACCCCCCTCCCCCCACCCCCAGCCCCAATCCAGTGCGCAATTGACGTATTGTGAACAGAAGTAGCAACTGACAACTGGACATCCATGAGGCGCGGTGGAACATCAAAGCAGAAGAATTGTATAAATCTAAAATCAGTGTCCTCATTCTCCACCTTCCCTCACAATCACTTCGGGGAATCCAGCATGCTTGCATCTAATTGCTGGTGAGTATACCAGGATCAGCAACAGCCATATATAAAAACGCGGTTTCAACGTGGAGAAGCTACATCACAGGAATATGTGGATGCACAGTTGCACCAGCAACAAACAATAGACACAACTGGGCGAACCTGCAGTCAAAGATTCAGTTCGAACATCTACAGTCCTGCCACACCAGATTGTGAACGGTGGAAAATTTTAAAATTCCATTGGGTAGTTGGGTCCAGAAATATCCCTACTCTCCTTGCTGGGGAGCCCTACACACCAGTGTCTAAAACAACGCTGAAGCAATTGCAACCATCTTCACTGCTAGCACCGATCCATCGCGCTATCTTCTGTATGTCCGCAGCATTGCCAGTGACAGTTTTGGCCAATTCGATTCGCTCCATGTGATGTCAGGAAACAGCGGAAGGCAGTGGAAGCTGCAAAAAGTTTGAGCTCTGTCAACTTTCCAGCATTAGTACTGAAGAATTGTGCTCCAGAAGTTGCCACCCCGAGCAAAGTTTTCGCAGTGTATCTAAAGCACTGGCATTTACCCAGCAATATGGAAACTTAACCACGTATTTCCGGGCCACAAAAAGCTGGGCAAGTCCAAAACAGCTTCATCGCTCCATCAATCTGACTTGAACTATGGGAAGATGATGGAATAGTGATATTTGCATTAGGTTAATGTTGCCGATTTCACAGTAATGCTATGGGGTAGCCAAGCTAAAATGCTACCACACCAGAGGGTAAATTCGAATGCCATGAACATCGCGACTTATTAGGCTGATTACGATGATCACCATTGCCGATTATCGTTTTTATGCCCATTTGTTTCACTAATGATTCCCCTTTTGCTTAATAAAATCTACAGTCTTTAGCTGCTCAGGCCGACATGTGACTCGAGATCCACTGCAATGTTTTTGAACCATAAATGTCTTCTAAGCAGGGCAATAAATTCTCACAGGTTCTCAGTTTGGTTTCCGTCAGTTTAACTCAACTCATGACCGAATTACAACCTTGGGTGAAAAATGAATTAAAAAGCGAAACTCGCGAGGTCAGGTGAGAGTTGTTGCCCTTAACATCATGGCCGCATTTGAACGAGTGTGGCATCAAGTAGCCCTAGCAAAATTGAAGCCAATGGAAACAAGAATCTAAACACTTCACCGGTCATACCTCGCACAAAGGAAGATGCTTGTTGATGGTGAGTTATCTCAGCTCTAAAACATCATTGCATGAGTCCTAAATGGAAATGTTCTCGGACCAATCGACTTCAGCTGCTTCCTCAATGACATTCCATCTATCATAAAGTCAGAAGCGGAAATTCTCATTGAAGATTGAACAATGTTCCACTTCATCCATGACTCATCTGATACTAAACTACTCCATGCCCAAATGCAGCAAGGCTTGGACAATATTCAAGTGGAAAGTAACAATGCAACCACATAATCTTGAACGATGATCAGAAAAAAACCCCGCAATAACTGAGCTGGGACCAGGAAATAAGAGAGTGATAACAACGTAATGGCGTCAGCCTAATTGCTCTATCCCAGCGCTAATTAGCAGGACTAGAGTCTGGCAAATTCAAAAGCCAAATAAGATACCAATGCCTTATTTCCGGAAGGGGCTGCACAAATGCATTTTATGTTTGTGAGGTGTGCTCCTAAATTTCACATGCACATGATCAATAAACATGCCATTATATACACGTAAGCAAACCAATAAACAAGCGGTAAATTAAACAAATATTCGCAAACAATAAAAATAAAAATCACTCAAGGGTCATGCATATGCTATACAAAGAACATGTTTCTCTTCATTGATGCTGCCAAACGTACGGACTTAATTCCAGTGCGTTATATTTCCGTTAGTAAAATGTGGCTGCATGCATGCAGACAAGCAATAAACACGTGGCTATTTTTATTAATTAGCGAAAACAAAACCAAGGAACCAAGCAATCAACGCCTATTGGGTGAATTCAAGGTTTTATTCTGCACGTCGCCTGTAGAGGTGATATTTCTCGGTATTGTACAACACTGTTTGTTCATCTCCACAAGTGCATAAGGGGTTTGTACTGAATACAAAGCGGTGGATGTGGGCTGCTCAGGGACCCTAGTTTGCCCTGAAAGTGTGTACGCATGGCCACTCCCGCCCTGGTGCATCAAAGTCTACCATTCGTCAGGTGGTGTTTGTCACAGGCAGCTTATTAGTTACTTGTTGTATTTCCAAATCCTTGGCCCGAACGGTTTCTGCTGGTAAACCTTGCTCAGCGAGTTTACTCCGTCTGGGCGCCCAGTTGGAAGGTAGGCAGTAGGTGGATTGAATTTATCATTCTCAAGTGGAAAGTGAGGTGCGTCACGGATGTTTTCATTCAGCTTGTGGGTTTTGATCAGTCGGCTGATGTGTGGAAGATTAATTCTTGGGAGGACAGGAAGCAGGGGGAGGATCGTTTATTCAAGGTTTGCAGATATAAGACACATTGCTGCATTTAGCTGAGTTTCAACAAGATGTGTGTGTGATGAGTTTTGCCAAACAGTTACACAGTACTCTACAGCAGATTATGATAGGACAAGGACTGAGACCCAGAATGCTGTTGCTAGAGGGCCCAAACTAGATTCAGCAAGAATCATTATTATGTTGTTCCTGGTTGTGACCGCTGCTGCTGTTTTCTTCAGAAGTTCCCAAAAGGACAGAATCCTATCTAGAGTTATACTCACGTATGTTATTTTTGAACCATATTTTAACCTCTGTCTACCCATGTCAATATGCAAATTTTTTGATACTGACGTTATGGACGTGGAATGCACCAAATAGAGCATGAGAAAAAGTCAAGTTGCTATTCGCTGCAATTATGTAACGTCTTTGCCAAGGATATGGTCCAGGCTGCAGAAATATGGGGCTTGGGTCGAACAGCAAATTTCATCAGGAGAGATTAACTAGACTTGAAACCGTCTGTTGCGAAGGACAGTGTTAACAACTGTCTGGATCCAGGATGCAAATCTCTGGATAGTTTAAGGAGCGGTCCACGGTGCCACACTGTATACGAGACAGCTCTGAGGGCCAACAGCACCACGCCTGCGATCAAGTTGTTTTTTAAACATTTCTGATTTCAGAGGAAAGTGTCGGATTTCATCCCATGTGTTGCACGCATTATGGCCACCAGCGTGGCCGATATTCAGCATGGACTATGCTTCTGGAGATATGTGCTGCCGGATAAATGATCAAATATATTAAAGCACACAGTAAGTACTGACATCGTTCGATTGCTGTTTGCCAGTGTGAGAGCATTCCCAGGTAATTGTATGGCAACTATTGCTGAGAGCGAGATTGAGTTTAGGATGCTTGTGCAGATAGAAGGCAGCCAGGCTCGAACCCTGGGGCAATATTGCATCAGGAATTCTGGAATGATGTTGCCATAACCCGCTGCTTTCCCACATTTCAGGTACCATAACGCTGTCTCCAGTTCTCTCATCATGATATGATCAGATTTGCCATGCTCTGCATGTTACTGGCGTTGATCTTTTTCCTGTTTAATGCAGATGATGTGTTTTGTTTTCCAATCCACCGGAGTGTTTGCTAGATTTACTGCAGGGTTTTAAACTTGCTATGGAGTAACTTATGGGCGATTTAGTATCGGCCATTTCGCAGCAGTTCCAAGGTGGCTAATCAGGCTTCAGCATTTCCGATTGGAACGAGTGAACTTTAACCCTGATGTTGTTCACTCCTATCTGGCTCGGCGAGCTTCATTGAGAATCTTGATGACGTGCTCTGCTATGTCAGGGTCACCGGACGATTCACAGTTGCTGGGGAGAGCAGCGATCCATGTAGCAAGGCGTGGGACGTAGCTGGGTCGGCAACCTGTAGAGATGGCAATGCAAACAGCTTTGTGAATGTCACCAAAATAGTTCTTATATATTTATAAAACAGGTACGTTATGGTTGGGCATATTTAAAGTAATGTGGTCCAAGGTCTGGTTTACAGAAATTGTATTGCATTTTACTTGCACCGCTGATGGCTGTAAGCCAAATGACAATGCTGCATGAGGGATGGCATGTGTTGACCATGTGGATAATCATCCAAGTCTGGGCACTTTGCAAGGTGGGGGTGATCATCAAGTGAATGCAGCCAGGACAGGTCAGCGGAGCATGTCTGGCCCCAACAATCTGGCTGGAAAATTCTCTGTTGCTTGGAGCAATTGCTCAAGTTGAGGTCATTTCTGGAAGCAAATGTCACCTTCACTGTTTGGCGCTAAAGAACCCCAATAAATGTGGTTGTTGCTGAAACCCCCACTTTGGTGCCTGGGAGAGACAGAGCTGGCGGAACTTGCCGTTCCCAGCTGGAACTTGGAGGCTTGTACGCGTTTGCAATAAGGAAACTGCCAACTCGAATTGTGTCATTAAATTACAGTGATGAAAAAGCATCTGTATCAGCAATGTTGGATCGGATATTGCTGGAGCACCCATGTTTAGCATGACAGGAGAAGCACAGTGCGTCCAATTCTATGATACAAGAGTGACCATATTCTTCAGTTCCAATATTGGCCTGTTGTAGGTGTATGATCTCTATGGAGCGTTGGGTGGCAGGCATTCAATGAGGTTTTGCTTGACAGCCAAAAGAACCTGAACAGTAAGTTTTAAGGCTTGGAGTACATGCATTTTTGCCATAAATCCAAAGGGCATTTCAATGCGGGGCGGATGGTTGTATGTGGGGAGCGATGGAGAAGGGGGCTGGTGGTGATGGGTTGCACTGCAGGGGGGTGGGTTGAGGGGGGTGGTGGGGGCTGGATGCTTTCGGAATTCATTAATGTTTTCTGGAATTTAAATCATTCTTTACATGTGAAACCATAGCTTGCGGAAAAAAACGTTTAGTTAACTCCTCTGCAATTTCTTTGTTGCAATGTTCCTCCAAGGAGTCACTTTATGATACCTTGTAGACAGATTAATTATTGTCATCAAGGACCGATTTTCGCTTTTAGTCTTAGGGAGGTGTCAAACGCAATCAGCCACGGACATAGGTTAAGCTTCCTCAGATGCTTGAATTGACAATAATTCTGCTGCCTTAATCGCGTCTTCTGGTTTCCCCGTTCACTAGCATTTTAAACGTTACTGTTCTCTTTAACCACATAGATATGCAGTCCACCTAATAGAACTGTTTTTGTACTTTATAATTACTAAATGTGTCCCCATTGTAATCGAATGAGCTATTCTCCAGGTAGCATTTCTATCTCCAAATTATATTACAATCGGATGCACTTCTTTACAGAATTGACGTGTTGAAGCGTGACTCATACGCCATTATCTCATTCAAACCATTGCACTTAAGGTGCTGGAATTCTGGATTACCTTCTCCCTCTGGTTTTGAGTAAGCTGTCTGATTCAACTGTTTTTTTTTTGGCAATCATTTATTTGAGTCTGTGTAACTCTAACATTTGCCTTGAGCTGATCACGTCAGCTGCCTTTTCCACAATTCTGTATTCCTGAACAATATTTTCAACAATCGTGTCACCTAATTGGATTGCAAGATATTCTCCCTGTTTTGTAACTTCCTGATCTTCCTGTTCAACTTCTGAGCCTTTGATCTTGCAATCACACATTCTAGAAACAATCCAGGATGCTCCTTCTGTAGCACCTCCGTTGAAACACATCCACAGGCTGTTACACTACTATAAGCATGAGGAAATTCTGTGACCAAGCTACATCATTATTCAAAATTAGTTGAAATCCTACAATGGGCATTTCTTCCATGACTCCAGCAACTGTTTTACAGTTAATCTTTATAATTAACTTCCACAAATGGATATGTTTAGACTTTTCATGAATCACTTCTTCTCGCTTGATGCTCTATTAATCCCTCAGAGCAACAAATTTCAATATCCGACAACATTGAATAGCCCATTTGTCTCTTTAGTTTTTAACATTTTTACCTATTTCACAATGTACAATGAAAAGGCTTCCCCTTCGCATACAAAATCTTTAAACATTTTACAGCCCACTCCCCCGAACTCTCTTGAGTAAATTGTGAACACCTTCCCACTTATTTACCTATCACTGGCTTGATCTGTTTTACCTGTTCACAAAACTCTGCGTTTTCCTCTATCTTATGCTCAGAAGCCACAGTACCTTTACTTTCAGAACTTATCTGCACTCCAAAAATGCCTACACTTTTCCCCTGTAATTTCCAACGCACTGTATTTGTGTGTCCAACTTTATTAAAATGAAAACATCTCAATTTTGTTGTGTACTGTCTACGCTTATAAGCTTTTTTTTCAGTTTGAGAAAAAA
The DNA here is from genome assembly GCF_964194155.1 of Cetorhinus maximus. Classification (NCBI taxonomy): domain Eukaryota; kingdom Metazoa; phylum Chordata; class Chondrichthyes; order Lamniformes; family Cetorhinidae; genus Cetorhinus; species Cetorhinus maximus. The sequence goes on along the minus strand of NC_135900.1, from coordinate 79,236,937 downwards.
AAGCTTCCTAGGTAATTTCCACCCACTAACATTCTTTGCTGACGACTTACATTCCTTTGACCCTTCCACCTTCTGTCCTTCTCTCACTTAAAATTGTGACAAAATAGCCTAATCGCTCTGAACTAGCTCATGATCATCAGCTATCTCGGTTACTTGACTACCTTATGAAACCTCTGCTCCTCGACATTCGTTTTCACAAACTAAATAATTTACCCTTTACATTTGTCCAAAGTAATTAATTCTCCAATTACTCGAAATAATGTCTCTAATTAAATGCCCATGTCCACCAGTACTTTGTTTTTCTCTCTCAAACTCAAAACATGTTTGCTCAGGCTGATTTTCAATATCCCAACTTCTGCTTGTATGCCTCTGGAACAAACTCATATGTACTCAAGATAGCCTTTATTTAACACACAATAGCTCACCAGCATTTCTCATAATGAAGAATAAACCAAATGTGTTTCACCCACCAGCTAAGATTGTAACAACCACGCACAGTTTTCCAGTGTCCAATTCATCTGTGTAGCTATCATCTCAAAATAAGTAAATAAAGAATGCTTCAATATTTCTTTCTTTAAACTTTGGAAGAGCTTGTACAATTTTGAACATCTCCCCACTTACTCTTATCCTGCCGTCATCAGATTCTGCTTTCTCAACTTAATCTTTATTTAGCCAGCACCACTTAAATTATCGTCATGTTGTTACTTTAGTCCATGACATCACTGGCATTCCTCCTTTGCATCAACCTATCACTGGCCTTCTATTCATCTTAACTTTTTACATCCCCCCTCTCCTACCCACCTTAAGCTGTTTAAAATTCATTACATTTTCACTATTCTTTAGCTCTGAAGGAGCGTTATGTAGACTTGAAACGTTGACAGCTGTATTTGTTTTACTCTCCACAGATTGTGTTTGACCGGCTGATCTGGTGCTGCATTTCCTCCACTTCTTTGTAAATAACATGTGGCGATGCACGCACAAACACACACACACATAGACACACACAGACATAGACAACCACACACTCACAGACACACACACACATATTAACCAACTCATTACGTACACAACGTCACAAATACTATGCAGAAGTTTTTATGTAAAGGTATACAAAGACACAGGTAACAAGTAGTTATGTAATCTCATGCACGAAAAATAAGCAAGATGTTCCAAAGGCACACACAAAAAATAAACACGTGTTAATGCACATACATATAAACAAGTAATAAACAATTTTTTATGTGCTCACAAAAAATTGCCAAATGTGTGCGTGTGTATGTGCACACATCAGCATGTTTTATTACTTGTGTGTATCTACATAACCCTTTCATATGTGTCTGTGTATATGTGTGAACTTGACTGTCTTTTCCTCATGTGTGCGTTTGCACACAAATGAACACAAACAATAAACCACCGGTTATTTGCAAATATACACGCAAACAGGGAACACACATTTATGTACATACATGTACAAAAACATTAAACACGTCGTTATGTAACTACATTCATAGAAACAAAAAACAAGTTGTTATGTACGTACATGCACACACACAATAACAACTCGTAATGTGCACAAATGCACACACAAATGTGATGAACCCGGATGGACCACCCGGCATCGACGTAGGCAACGGAAACAACAGCAGCAATCTCATTCGTTTCGATCCTGCAAATAACTCCTTATTAAAGTAAGGGAGCTAGTGCCAAAACATGGAGAGATATCTCAAACAATAGTCAAGGAAAAGGCTGACATTGTCATCCGCTCGATGTCATGCCTCACAGATAATGTCCCAGACACCACAATCACTTTCCGTGGGTATGTACTGTCTCACTCCAAGAGAGGCATTCAATCGGGAGGGTTTTTCCAAAGGGAGTCCTAAGCATTGACTCGGGTCCGCATAAAGTCTAATGGCATCAGGTTAAACATGGGCAAGCAAACGGACTGCTGATTACGAGGAAACTTCCTCCCCCACCAGATGAATCGGTGCTCCTCCATGTTGAACACTACTTGAAAGAAGCACTAAGGGCAGCAAGGACTCAGAATGCATTCGGGAAGGGGGTCTACAATATCCTCCAACAACAGCGTCTCCGCGGCAACAATCCTGCCTGATCTGGCCGATTGTTAAAGGGCATAACTGCAAGACTGATTCTGCAGCAGTAGTTATGGCATCCAACAGGACTGAAAAACTTGACCTCATCATCACCAATCTAACTGCCACAGATGCACCTGTCCATGACAGTATCGGTAGGGCATACACATAGCACAATCATTGTGGAGACAATGTATCGGCTACACATTGATGATCTCCTCCACCATGTTGTGTGGTACTACCACCCTACTAATTCAAAAATATTTCGAGCAGGTGTGGCAACCCAAGACTGGGCATCCAGGACACGCTGTGAGCCATCAGCAGCTGAATAATTATTCTCGAAAGCTATGTGTTACCTCATGATCCAGCATATCCCCGACACGACCATTACCATCAAGCCAGGGGATCAAAAATGTTTCAATGATTAGTGCAGGAGGGCATGCAAAGAGCTGCACCAGGGACCCCAGTAACTGAGTTGACAGCTTGGTGAAGGTATCACACAGAACAAATTGCATACCAAACTGTTTAAGAAACAAGTCCTAAGCGGATCCACAAACAATGGGTCAGATCTAAGCTCTGCAGTCCGACAATGTCCAGCCGTGAACGGTGTTGGAAAATTAAGTAACTTCCTGGGGGACGAGGCGCACTCATATCCCCATCCTCAATAATGGAGGTGCACAGTAGTTCGGTTGCAAAAGGTAAGGCTGAAGCATTTGCTGCAATCTTCAGCCGGACTCGCCAAGTGGATGATCCATCTCATCTTGCTCATGAGGTCCGCAGCATCAGAGATGACGGTGTTCAGCCAATTCTGCCAACGTGATATCAGGAAATGCCAGAAGGCGCTGGATAATGCAGTGGTTATCGGTTCTGTCAATATTCCTGCAATTGCACTGAAGACTTGTTCTCCTGACCTTGTCAGAATTGTGCGTGTTCGCTAAAGTTTGCTCAATTTTCAGCACAATTGACGGCTGCTGAGATGCTGAAGCAGTGCACGGACAATTGCAGCAAGACCTGGACAATATCCAAGCTCGGGGTGAGATGAGGCAAGCGGCATTGGCACCAGACCATTGTCAGCAAATTACGATGAACATAAACAGCTAATCCAACTATTGACTTTTCAATTTCAATGGCATTCCCATCACTGACTTCCCCATTATCAACACCCCGGGGAATACCATTTACCAGAAACTCAACCCGAAGAAACATATAAATATTCTGGCTACAAGTGGAGACCAGAGGCTAGGAATGTTACGAAGAGAAACCCACCTCCTGACTCCCCAAAGCCTTTCAAACGTCGATAAGGGACAAACGAAGAGTGTTTTTCAACACTTCCCATTTTCCTGGATGAGCACAGCTCCCACAAAAGTCAAGAATTTTGACACCGTCGAGGATAAAGCAGCCCGCTTGATCCGCACCACATCCACAAATATTCACTCCCTCCACCACCGACGCACAGTAGCAGCAGTGTGTTCCATCAACAAGATGCATAAAATAAATTCACCAAGGCTCCTTCGACAGCGTCCAGGCCAATGCCCACTGCCAAAATCAAAGACAAGGGCAGCAGAAAGATGAGAACACAACCACCTCGATGTTCCTCTCCAAGTAACTCACCATCTTAACTTGGAAATATATTCCCGCTCCTTCACCGACGCTGGGTCCAATTATAAAGTAGCAGAGGCTAATAGAAACAGAACGAACCCAACACACATACAATCCCAGGGAGTAGCAGATATAGAATTAATCCAAAGGTTCCACACAGTACTGGAGCCTTATAGATAGAGAATGAATTCAACAACCGCACACATTACCAGAGACCATGCATTAAAAAACGAATCCAATGCTCACACAGTACCAAGGACTGAGAGGTAGAAAATACATCCAACACGCTCACACAGTTTCGGGGACTGTCATGTACATAATAAATACAACACTCATACACAGGAACCGAACACGGCAGATACCAAATGAATACAACACTCCTACACAGATTCAGAGACGCTCCTCACATTCATTAGCGTCTCTGACATAAAGTGAGGTGGGGGAGATGTTTAAAGGTTTTCGGTCACACAAACTCCATCAGATATGAATGATAAAGGAGGAATTGCACAAACTCTCTTACAGTGCCAGAGAGAGTGAAATGGGGACAGAATCTGAGTACCTTAAAGAAGAGAAAATATATCTCCTAACCTCAGCCACCAAACATTGAGATGTTAATCTCTGAATCAGTCTGTTATTTTTTGGTACAAAACCGGTCAAATATTACATAGAAAATTAATAAAAATTGTAAAGTAGAATTAATGTTTGAGTATTATTCCAAATGGTGTTTGATTGAACAAAATGCACCTGGAGCTCGTCTCCTTCACTATTATTACCAACTTTCCCCTCTGCAATATAACGTGACTAATTATTGCTACTTGTGAGCCTCTCAGTTCTGTAACCATTATTGTTCTTGACTTGTTCATTGTTCATCGACTGACAACAAGATGTCGCCTGTTCACATGGATCAGGTGCTGGGAACGCCTGCGGAGTCTGCACATCAGCGAGAGATTCCGTAACCCAAGCTCTGTGTATTTCCGGTCAACGAAAGAACATCCAGCCAAGTGAGCGACAATCACAAACGTTAGAAGCATGGTGCTTGCAACCCGTTGCAACTGGAATATGGAGTGACGCATCAGTGAAGGGCAAGACAATGAGTTGGGATTATCAGTCTTGTGATGCTAGCGATGCCTCTACTGCGACAGTGAGAGCTAACCGAAGAAACAACGGAAGAGGAGTGAGGCATTAATAAACTCAGTTGATGAGGGAGAAATGGCGGCTCCGCCGCCCACATTCCCCCGCATCTGGGAAAGACATATATTTGTGACATGCGCCGAGCTGCCCTCTGGGAAACAGCGCACTCCGCAAATGCGTAGCTCCACCACTGCCGCTGGTGATTTTATTCATCTTTGAGAATTATTCATCTTCCGGTCGGTGAAGATTTCAGTTATTTTTCGAATATGAAGAGACACTTCTTCCTTGCAACGTCAGATGAAATGAATCGGAGACGTCAAATTAAGATAGTGGTTGCCGTTTTCCGGAGTTCGACGAAGAGCAGCGGCAGGGCTGAGGGGCGGTAAGAGAGGATTGTGGGAGGAGCAGGGATAGATGAGGGCCAGAGGAGAGTTAGAGCGGGCCCTACAGGATACAATGTGAGGCTGCAGCAGGCACAATCTCTCTTCCCAAAATGAGTTCGAGGCAGTGACCGCCTCTTCAAATCTAAAATTCAGCTGCTGAGTTCACCAGCAACGAGAAGCATTCTCTCTGCAGAGCAATTTCACTCTTAATCCCCACTCTGTGTTTCACCATTTGCATCAACTACATTGTGAGATTATTTATACCTTTATAACTTAAACTGAAACATAATCTAATGACGAATTTAACATTTAATTTTGGTGTCAGTTAGCACAGAAATTTCCAATTTCACTTTCAACCTCTGTTATTGTGATATATTTGCAGTGTCTAAATTAAACCCACAAATACTTTCAAATGTTTAAAAAAAATTGTTCCCTGTTATAATTTCCTCCGTTTCTGGCGGTAAGGGGCTTACAATTGCTTTTGCTAATCTTTTGTCTCTTCACATATTTATTGAAGCTTTCACAGTTGGTTTATTTATGTCCCCTGCAAGTGTACTCTAATAATCCATTTTCGTATTCATGATAAATATTTTGTCCGCATTTGCTTAATTCAAAACTGTTCCCATGCTTGTGTCTTCTACTGGCAATTTTGTATGTCTCCTCATTGGAGCAAGTATTATCAATAATTTATCTTCTAATTATTGGTTGAGGAAAATTATCTCTTCCTTTTTTTTGCACCTGTTTATATAGAATATGATAGCTGTATGAGATTCTCATTGGTTCTCTGGTACTTACTGGCACTAATAATATTATGTTCCTGAGAGCCTGTGAACAGGTTTTGTCTTTGTCTGCTGATCACGCGTCCAGTGAACTAAGGAGAAGCAAATAATGGATTATCGCGAAAAATTGGGTGAAAAGAGATTGTTTTCTTTCACTGAGAAATATTTTGACCATAACGTCCCAACTATTGTGCTCCATAAGTGACTCTGCACTGTTCTTAAAGCTGTTAAGTTACATCTCGGGGATAGTTGTATTGCTTTGCAGTCTGCTTAGGGTTCAGTCCCTTTGTTCAGGGCTGCATATTTTTTTTTTCTGACAAGTGATTCCATGTGATCACTTTATTCAGACGAGAATATTTTACAACGTCACCAATATGTTCCTGAACGTTCAACGGTTGTATACTCAGACTGAGTAACGGCTTCATTTTCAGGTGAAAAAAAAAACACTTCTGGCTTTCGCTTTCAGTTAATAGTTATATGCACACTTTACGGATGATGTTTGCAGTACCCCGTGTTGGATAAATGACAGACATGTGGTCAGTTTCTGGCTGATGTATCGGATTTCTGTGCGTTTTATAAGATTGTCAAATATTCATTTCTAGTGAGTCGCACAGCCTTTGATTCTTCTGCTGCTGGAATTCTCCTTCCATTATTGGTTACCTCTCGGACTCACTATTCGACCACAATCTAAGCGGGTCTCCCAGATTCTCATCTGCAACATTGCTGCCTTGTCCTTACAATCAACAACTACTGCTTACAAACCACCTCCATTGCTCGCTGACACACATTGTGCATTTTTCATACTCGATTTCATAATTCTCCTCCTTGATTTCGAACCCCTCCAAGACAAAATCCCACCGTCTCCCTTTAATGTGCTGCAGCCCCACACCTCTCCCAGATATGCACAATGATTGAAGGCTAGAGCGGTTCCCTGTTCTTAATCTCTCCAATCGTGTTGACCATAAATTTAACTGCCTTTACCGGAACCTACGATATAATGTTCCTACATCTCTCCGCCTCTCTTTCCTCCTTTGAAGCTCTCCTTTAAATTTTCCTGCTTATCCAAGCTGTTCGGCTCCTCCTCTGCAACTGCTTTTGTGTCTCAGATTAATTTTCCTTGCATGTGAATAATGTTGAGATGCTATATCATACTCTTTGTGCTGTGCATATGCAAGTTGTGGGATGAAGTCTTCCATCTTTTATACTATTTAAATGTATCACTGTTTAAAGGCGAGTCTTTTGAAGGGAAAAATATTATTCTTCACAGCATGGAATCTCACATTCAGTGATAATCCAGCCTTCGCAGTTAACCGAGTCTACATGTTCACAACTGGATTCTATTTCTTTCAGGGCTGTATAAATATACACTTTATTTATTGGATTGAGCCTGATTTTATTATTTAATTGTAGTGAATGCCTCTTTTTCCTGCTCCAGTTAAATGTCTGATGCTCTCCGACAATCTCTCAGTGCTATGTACATTGAACTGGCTCTAACACGACGATGTTTCCTACAGTACAGGAATAATTTCTTTGTGCATCAGGCGTCCAGTTAACTGAACACCTGTAACAGTAATGATTCAATGCGACTTCCATTAATGTCCTTTCTGTTACCTCTCTAATTCACAGTTACACATATTTGTGCCGGTGGTATCACCTTACCAAAGAAAGTGTACACTTGTCTTTGAGTGATTATAATGAATGCTCACTCGACTGAGTTCTGGGATTGCAGAATGTGCTATGAAAAATGGCTAAATGAACAACTTTTGTATTCCAATTAGTTCAGAAGATTCAGAGGGGATCACATTAATCTGTACAAACCATTAATCGGAATGACAGCCTTGAAGATGCAAGCCTGGCTCTCATGTTAGTAGTCTCGAATAATGGATCAACTTTTCACAATTACAGGGCAACCATTTAGGACTGAGATGAGTTGAAGTGACTTCACTAAAATGGGTCTGAAGCTTTGGGCTTCTCTACGCCAAATGAAAGGAATGCTTATTTGCTGATTATTCTCCAGGAACAAACAAAAAAAAGTAAGTACAGCCTGTTGAATATTAAATGGATTGAAGGACATTGGTACAATGCAGGTGCTTAAATAGAGATGAAAGGGTAACAATGATCTTATTGAATGGTGGTTCCGGCCGCATGGATTCATTGGTTCAATCCTGCTCCAATTTCCCATGTTCGAAGGAGAATCTATTTCCGGATTTGTGTTCGTCTGTCACTGAGATGGAACAACTGCAGTGCAAAGACACTAAGTGGCTCACAGCCTTCTGGGTAGAAATCATTGTTCTTTCCTCTGCACAATAAGTACTGAGGCTGAAATATTTTCATATTAGCTGAAGCATTTATTTCAAATGCCGTATATTCAGAAGCAAGAAGGTTTTCGCTTCTGCAGGGAACCGAATCTCCATCAATGAGCGTCATGGACAGTTACAGGAATCGAACATGCAGCTGCGTCTTCCTATTAGAACCAACACAGTAAGGCCCTGTATACATTATGTACCACAGTCCATCCCCTGATCCTCAGACCAGAGCTCAATAACTCAGAGTCATTGTGTGTCAATGCAGATATTTGGGGGGCGGGGGGAGAGATAGGGGCGTTCATAAAATGGATTGGGGAGGCTGCAGGCTGAACATGCACCTTCTAGGGTGATAGGTAGGAGTAACAATCCCGGAGAACCATGGTTGACCAGAGATATTCAAGTTACGATGAGAAGGAAAAGAAAAGTTTTTACCAGATACAAGGGAAGCAAATCAGCGGAAACATCAGGGAAATAGAGAAAGTGCAGGGTGGAGCTTAAGAAAACAATTAGGAGAGCAAAGAGGGGATAGGAGAATGTCCTGGCTGTTAAAAGTAGGGGGAATCTGAATATATTCTATGAGTATATCAATGGGAAGGGGAAAGACAGGGAAAGATTAGGGCCCATTAGGGACCAAGGGGGCAATCTCCATGGGGTGGAGCGAGAGTACATCGGTGACATTTTGAATTAATACTTTGCATCCGTTTTCACCCAAGAGAAAGAGGATGAAGGTATCGAACTCTGGGAGCGGAGCTGCGAGGTATTTGAGCAAATTAATGTAGAGATTGTGAAGTTCTTGGAGGTGGTGACAGCCTTAAAAGTGGACACATCTCCAGGTCCGGATGGTTTGTGTCCCAGACTGCTGAGGGAGGCAAGGGAGGAGATCGCAGGGGCTCGGGCCCAAATTGCTAATTCATTTCCAGCAACTGGGGAGGTTCTAGATGACTGGAAAGCATCGAATGCTGCTCCGCAATTTAATAAGGGTTGTCGTGGTAAGCCAGGGAACTATCGACCATTGAGTCTCACGTAATTTATCGGGAAAAGATTGGAGAAAGTACTGAAGGAGAGAATCTATCCCCACTTGGAGATTCAGAGGTTGATCAGGGATAGCCAGCATGGCGTTTTAAGACGGTGGTCATGCCTTAAAAACTTGATTGATTTTTTTTTTCTGGAGGAGGCCACCTTTGTACAAGAGGGTAATAGTGTAGATATAGTTTATATGGATTTCAGAAAAGCCTCTGACAAGGTCTCACATGGGTTACTTATATAGAACGAAAATACACATGGGATACAGGGTAATTTGCTATGGTGCATTAAAAATAGGCTTAGTTCCAAGAGACAGCGGAGGATGACAGCAGAATACTTTAGTGACCGGAAGCACGTGTCCAGTGGCATACCGCAGGGATCTGTGCTGGTTCCCCTCTTATTCGTCAATTATACAAATACATAGATGTCTAAGTGGGGATGATTAGGTTTGCGGATGTCACAAAGATTGGCCGCTGGTTAACAGTGAGGTTGAGTGTCCTGAGCTACAGGAAGATCTAGATGGTATGGTCAAATGGTCAGATAAGTGGCAGATGGAATTTAACCCTGAAATGTGTGGAGTGATCCACTTTTGGAAGGACAAGTAGGTATTTAATGAAAGACATGACACTGGGAGGTTCTAAGGGGGGAAAAAAGGACCTTGGCGTGTGTGTACATAGATCTCTGAAGGCGGAGTGACATGTTAGATGGGCGGTGAAAAAGACATATTGGCCACTTGCCTTTTGCAATAGATGCATAGCTTGCAAACTTTTGGAGATCATGTTGGAGTTGAATAGAACCTTGCTGAGGCTACAGCTGGAGTACTGTGTGTAGTTCTGATCGTTACATTATAGGAAGGAAGTGATCGCTCTTCAGGGAATGCAGAGGAGATGCATCAGGATGTTGCATGGCATGAAACATTTATGTTATGAAGATAGTTTGGATGCACTTGTGTTGTTTTCGTTGGTGCAGGGAAAACTGAGGCGTGACCTGATCTAGGTTTACTAGATTATGTGGGGCATTGGCAGTGTGGTAGGGAGCAGCTGACCTGCTTAATTGAAGGGTCAGTCACGAGGGGACATATGATCAATGTGAAGGGCTGGAGTTTTAGGGTTGATAAGAGGGATAAGATTTTTTACCACGAGGGAGCTAACGGTCTGGAATGAGCTGCCTGGGAGGGTGGTGTAGGGAGGTTGTCTCACATCCTTTAAATCTACCTGAACCAGCACTTGGCACGTCATGACATTCATGGCAATGAGCCACGTGCTGTTAAAAGGAATAGTGTAGATAGGTCAGGAAATTTCTCACATGTCGGTGCAGATGTGATGTGCCAAAGGGCTTTCCTTTGCCTGTGTGATTCTGTGATTCTGTCAGCTGACACTCCAGCACTGTGGATAGCAGGAGTCCTGCTATCCACAGATTACACCATTCTGCATTTCTGACACATTGACCGTGAATTTATGTGAAAATATTCGAACTATTATTTGTTATGGTTAAATGGGTTACTACGGGGGGTGATAATATTTTGCTTTCGCTCCTCTGTAAATACTCATTGTTTACATGGTGGGCCCTGGGTGTTTGTCAGTAATTACAGTTAATAGCTGGGGGTCTCTCCATATTTACAGGCATTCCTGTGTTGCGGGCTTGCCGGTAATTATAGACCTTCACTGGGTTTTGCCACTATTTACAGGATGTCCCTGGGAGGGTGTCAGTATTTGCACGTGGTACCAGTGTGTGCTTTAGTATTTACTAGGGGTCCTTGGGTATGTGGCACTATCTACAAGGGTTCCCTGGCTGCGTTAGTATTCACATATTGTCCCTGTTGGGGCGGCAGAAATTATAGGGCGTCCCTGTGTTTGTAGCAGAATTCAAAGCGAGTCCATGGGTGGGTGTCAATATTTACAGGGGGTCCATAGATGTGTGTCAGTATTTACATGGGGTATCTGGGTGTATGTCAGTAGTTACATGGGTTCCCTTGGGGCGGGGGTGTTCAGTATTTACAGCGGGTCCATTGTGAACCTCTGTCTGAATTTAATCTTACTGTCACGTGCATGTTAACTCGTGGGGTGTGGGGGGTGGGGGGGGGTGGGTGGCGGAGAAGGGTGGTCAGGGAATTTGGTGATGGTTGGTCTTATGTGGTGTCCCTGGGTTGCGTGTTCGACTTTACATTGTCTCTCCTGATTGTGTGAAATTGTGCACACACGATCGTCAGCTGTGTTTTGGTATTTGCAGGTGCTCTCCAGGCATGTATCAGTGCTTATAGTGTGTCCTGGGGCTGTGTTTTTGCATTCATATGGTTATTTGGGGTGTACATCAGTATTTAAATTGCTCCCTACCGGCTGATTCAGCATTGAAAGACTGTTCATTTTGGGATTGTCAGATTTCACGAAATATCCATTGACAGTGCCTGTAATTAAAGTGGACCAGACAGTATATCAGTGATTACACATCTCACTGGGCTGTGTGTCAGTTTTTAAAGCGCTTCTCTGGGGCATGTGTCAGTATTCAGAAAATTTTGTGTGTAAGTAATTGCAGTCGGTCCCTGGAGAATGGTTTCCATATTTAAAGGGATGGGGAGTTGATTCTGTCTTTTCGTCCGAATGTTTCTCTGTGGTGTGTGTCAATATTTTAACAACTGCCCCATGGGAAGTTGTGAGAATTCGCAGGCTAAAAAAAAAACCGGATGAAATGCAATATTTACAACTACTTTCCCGATGATTGTGTAAGTATGTTAATGTTCTTTTGGGGAGTGTGTCAGTTCATCAAACTTGAAACGACTGTGTCAATGTTTACAGTGTATTTGAATGAACGTGTCACTGCTTACCAATTTCGCCAGGGAGTTTGTCAGTATTTACAGGGGTCACTGTGATGATTGTTAGCGCTAATAGAGTGTCCGTATTTAGTGGGCGATCCCGGAGAGTGTTTCAGATTTTTGGGAGATCACCAGCGAGTATGTCAACATTTATAGAGGTTGCCCGTTGGGAGTGTCAGTGTTTATAGAAGCTCTTCAGTGGATATGTCAGTGTTTATTGAGTGCCCCTGACGAACGTTTCAGAATTTATTGGGGGCTCCGGTGACTATGTCACAATTTAAAGCGTATTAAAGTTGATTGTGTCAGTATTTATCGTCTGTCCCAGAGGAGAGTGTTAGAAATCAAAGTGTCCTCCAGTGAGTGTGTCAGTATTTATACGGGACCCCGGTGAGCGTGCCAATATTTTTTGGGTGTCATGGGGGAGTGTGTCAGAAATTATAAGGGACTGCTGGGGAGTGTGTCTGCACTTATATTGGATCTCGGTGGAGTGTGTAAGCATTTAAAGGTGGTCTCCGGGGTGTATGTCAGTATTTATAGTGATCTCAGGCACTCTGCCTGTTTTTATTTGGTGTCTCCATGGACATTGTCAGTTTTTAAGGGAGTCTCCAGTGAGTGTGACACTATTTATACGGGGCCTCTCGTGACTTTGTCAGTATTTATAAGGGGTCTCTCGGAAGTGTGCCTCTATTTATAGACGATTTTGTGGGTTGTTTCTGTATTTAAAAGGGGTCTTGAGAGAATTTCTCAGAATTTGCAGGGAGTCTCCGGGAAGTGTTTCTGTGTTTATGGGCGTCGACCTCTTACTATGACAGCATTTATAGGAGGACTCTGGTGATTGTGTCAATATTTATTTGGTCTCTTATGGGTGTGTGTCAGTATTTATAGCTTGGTGTCGGCGTTGTCTTTCAGTATTTGTATGGTCTCTGCGTAGAGTGTGTCAATATTTAAAGGGGGTCTTTGTTGACTGTGTGAGTACCTGTAATCGATCTCCGGGAAGTGTGTCAATATTTACAGGGGGTATCTAGGGAGTGTGTCAATATTAATAGCGGTTCTCAGGGGAATATGTCAGTATTTTGAAGTGGGCTCCGCAGTGTGTGTCAGTATAAATAGGACTTCTCTTGTGAGTTTGTCAGCATGTAATAGGTATCTCTGGTGAGTGTATTTTTATCAGTAAGCTGTCTCCGTGGAATGTGTCATTATTAATTTGGGCTCTCGGTGGTGTGTGTCATAACTTAGATTTGGGACTCGGGGTTGTGTGTCTGTATTTACAGGGGGCCTCCATCGAAATTGTCAATATTTATAAAATATTTCTGGTCACTATGTCAGTAGCTATAGGGGGTCCCCTGTGAGACTGAGTATTTTGCTGTGTTCACTGATGAAGGTCTCAGAATATACTGGTGCTCCCCCGTGTTGTGCCAGTATTTATACTAGCTCTCCGGGGAGTGTATCAGAACTTATGTGTGTTCCCCAGGGAGTGTGTCAGTATTAATTGGGGCTGTTCAGTGGATGCGTCATTATTTATAGTTGCTGTATAGATCTGTGACTATTTATAAGACAACTCCGCGGATTGTGTCAGTATGTAAATGCAGTCTCCAGTGTGTGTGCCAGTATTTGTCGGCTGTGTCTGAGCATTGTCTTTTAATTTATTTTAGTATGTTTATGAGGATGACCAGAGAGTGTGTCAGCATTTATTGTGTTTATCCAGGGATTGTGTCAGTATTTAGATGGAGTCTCTGGTGAATATGCTATTATTTGTAAGTTGTCTCCGGGGAATGTGACAGAATTTGTAGGGTCTGGCCGGGTAGTTTGTCAGTATTTGTAGAGGGGCACTGGTGACTGTGTCATTATTTCTTTGCGTTCTCAAGGGAGTGCGTCAGTATATAAAGAGACACACTGGTGAGTGTGTCAGTACTTAATGGAGAACTCTGGTGTGTGTGTTAAATGAATACGGGTGTCTGTGGTACGTGTCAGCATTTTATTGGGGTCTCCAGTTTTGTGTCAGTATTAATGATGGATCTGCAGTTAATGTTGCAGTATTCATGGGGGCTTTCAGGGAAGTGTTTCAGTGTTTACTGCTGCTTCGGTTTAGTGCTCCAGCATTTTTAGGGGGTCTTCGGAGAGGGTATCAATATTCTTTGTTGCTCTGTGGGGAGTGTGTCAGTATTTATTGGGGCACTCGGGGGATTGTGTCAGTATTTATAGGTTTGTGCATTTATATATACGAGTCACCGTGGGAGGTGTTCGTATTTACAGGGTCTCTCTGGAGATTTTGTCAGTTTTGCAAGGGCGTCATGTGGCAGTGTGTCAGGATGCATTGAGATCTCTGCAGAGGGTGCACTATATAATGGTGGTCTTGCGGTGTGTGTCTGTATTTAATTGTTATCTCACGTGCATGTTTCCGTACTCATTGGGGTGCTCAACAGAGGGTGGCAGTATTTATTGGGGTTCTGTGAGGTGTGCGCCAGTATTTCTGGATGGTATGTGGTGCGATTAACACTGTTAAAAAGGAGTATTGGGCAGTATGTCTCTACTTGAGAGCCCCAGTGAATGTGTCAGTTTTTCTGGTCATTCTCCAGTGAGAGTCTCAGTATTAATTCGGGATATAAGGACAGGTAATGAGTATTCATTGGGGCGCTTGGCGGATCGTGCCTGTAATTATAGCGTGTCTCTATGGAATCTATTTGTATTTAAGGGGGGCCTCCAGGGAAGGTATCAGTATTTATAGTGAGTGTGTGAGTATTTATATGGTGTCACTGGTGACTGTGTCAATGCATATTGGGGCACTCGGGGAAGTGTGTCCACGTTTAATTGGGATCATCCTTGATTCTGTCAGTGGTAATGGTCGATCTCCAGTGAGTGTGTCCGTTCTCAGACTCACAGTGTCACAGAATCAAAGGAACATTCAGTGTGAAGAGGCCCTTCACTAAACTAGTCTTCACCGGCACGTACGAAACACCTCGCCTATCTACATAAACCCATTTACCAGCACTTAGCCCATTGCATTGAAAGTAAGTACGTACAAAGTGCTCATCCAGGTACTTCTTAAATGATGTAAGGTAACGCGGCTCCAACATCCTCCCCAGCAGCGCATTCCAAATCGTCAACACATTCTAGGTAAAAACGTTTTTCCTCTCCATCCCCCAATTCCTACCGCCACTCCTCTAAAACCTGTGTCAACTCGTGGTTGACCCTTCAACAAACGGTAACAGCTGCTCCCTATACACCCTGCCGATGCCCCGCATAATTTTGCACGCCTCCATCAGGTCGCCCCTTAGTCTTCACTGCTCCAGTGAAAACAACCCATGTCCATCTAAAGTCTCCTCATAACTTACTTGTTTCATCCCAGGCAACATCCTGGTGAATCCCCTCTGCAACCCCTCCAGTGCAAACACATCGTTGCTACAATATGGTGACAAAACGTGCACGCAGAATTCCAGCTGCGGGCTCACTAAGTTTCTATTCAACTCCAACATGATATCACTACTATTGTAATCTAAGCCCCGATTGATAAACGCAAGTCCCCCATTTGCCATTTTCACATCCCCACTAACCTGCCCCTGCGTCTTCAGAGATCAATGGGCCGACAAAGCAAGCACAGTTTGTTCCTCAGAACTTTCTAATACCATGGCGTTCACTGAATATTTCCTTGTCAAATCATTCCTTCTAAAATGTAACTCCTCACAATTTTCTGGGATAAATTCCATCCGCTGCTTATCTGCCCATTTTACCATCCTGTCTATATCTTCCTGGAGTTCAAAAAAATCAGCCTCACTGTTAACCATACGGATAATCTTGGTGTCATCCGCAAGCTTCCTAATCCTACCCCAACATGGTCACCCATGTTGTTGATATAAATGACGAAAAATGGGGTACCCAACACAGATCCTTTTGTTACGCCAATGCACACTGGCTTCACACACAAAAGCAGTCTTCCATCATTAAACTCTGCGTCCTACAACTAAACCATTTATTATTCGAACTGATCGGATTACCCTATATCCCATGTGCTTTGCCTTCTATATAGCTCTCCATAGTGGGAACTTGTCAAAAGCTTTGCTGAAATCCATAAAAACAACAGCAACAGCACACCATGTCACCTCCTCAAAAATTTCAGTCAATTTGTTCGGCATGACATCCCTCTGACAAAGCGATGCGGAATACCTCTTATCAAACCTTGCTTCTCCATGTGGAGATACATTACCTCCTTCTGGATTTTCTCAAATATTTTCCCTACCACTGGCGTGAGACCCACTGGTTCCATAACATATATCTACAAAATATCGTAATTAGTGTAACCACGTTAGTTCTGCTCCAATCCTGTGATACCACTCGCATAGCTGGAGAGTAAATAAAATTTGTTTTGGAGATCCTGTTATCTCCTCCCTTGCCTCCCTCCGCTGCCTAGGACACCAATCATTTGGACCTAGTGATTTGACACTTTTCAGCCTGTCAACACCTCCAATAACATTATACTCCGGATATAACTTTGCTCAACAGCCTCGTAGCCTTGCTCCCCGAGTTCCATACCTTCATCCTAATTCTCTAAGGTGAATACCGCTGTGAAGTATTCATTTAACACTGTGCCGATGTGCTCTGGCTCCACGCACACATTGCCCCCTTGGTCCCTAATGGGACCTAATCTTTCACTGGTTAACCTCTTTCAATTGACTTACTTGTAGACTATCTTGGAATAATCATTACTTTTAACAGCCAGGCCTTCCTCATATCCCATCTTAGCTCTCCTAATTGCTTTCTTAATTTCCACCCTACAGTTTCTGTACTCTACTAATTCCTCCGCTGATTTAATTCCCTTGTATGTGCAAAAAAGCCTCTTAATTCCTCCGCATTGCATACTAAATTTCTATGGTCATCCATGTCTCTCTGTGCTTGTTACGTTTTCCTATCACTGAACAGGAAACATGTTGAACATGAAGTTCCCAACGTCCTATTTGAACGCCCTCCACTGCTCCTCTGTAGATTTACAGACAAGTAGCTGTTCCCAGTCCACGTTGGCCATATTCTGCCTTATTTTACTAAATTCCGCTCTCCCTCAATCGAAAACATTGCTTTGCAGCTTCTCTACTTCACTCCCGAGCAGGTCGCAGCAAATCCCAAGACACTCCCCAAGGACACGCAGCATTTCCCAACACACTCCTCACGGACAAGAAGCAAATCCCGGCACAGTCCCCAGCAACTGCAAGAAATATTGACGCAGTTTCCAGAAACTCCCGGAAAAACGGATCACTGCACAGGAATCTAAATGAAATACTGATAGACTCTACAGTGACACCAGCAAAACATGGAGACACTACCCAGTGAGCACGCAGCCATTCTGGACACACTGCCCTGGGATAGGAAGTGAATGCCAATGCACGTTTCAGGGGCATGCAGCAATTCCTGACCCGCTCCCCTTGGACCCGAGGAAAATCCTGACAAATTCCCCAGAGACAGTCTGCACTCCGACGCACTCTGATGGTATACACAGGAAATGTGAAGTCACTCACCAGGGGTCCAGCAGAAATCCAGACGCATTCTCTGGGGTCCCGCAGGCAATATCTAAATGTTCACCAAAGAGCGATATGAAATAGAAACAGAATCGTGAGGAACTCCCAGGAAGTACATAAGAACAGAAGAAGTAGGAGCAGGATTTGGAAACTCAGACCCTTGAGCCTGCCCCGCCATGCCATAAGATCATGGCTGATCTCATTTCGGCCTCAACTCCAATTACCCGCACTCTACACAAAGCCTTACAACCCGTTACTTATTAAAAATTGTATATCTCCTCCTTTAATTTAATTAAGCGTCCACTGCATTCTGAGATAGTGAGTTCGACAAATTCATAACACTTTGAGAAAAGTAATTCTTCCTCACATCTGATTTTAATCTTCCACGCCCCCCCATTAGCCCAAAACTATTGCCTCTCGTTATAGAATGCACCACAAGTGTAAATATATGCTTCACTCTACTTTGTCTATCCCTTTTATCATCTTATATACCTCATTTAGATCTCCTCTCATCCTTCTAATTCCATTGTGTATAAGGGTAAGCTGCTCAAACTCGCCTGATAAAACAAGGCCCGCATCTCTGGGATCAATCAAGTGAAAATCCTCGCAGCCGACTCAAATGCAACAACATTAAACTTCAAGTAAGGGGGCCAAAACCGTGCACAGCACTCTAGGTTCGGTCTAACGAATGTATTGTGCAGTTGCAAAAAAACTTTCCTAATTTTCTACTCTATTCCTTTACTATTAAATACAAAAATTCAATTTCCCAAGAGGCACGCAGCAAATCGCGACACATTCCCCAGGTGCCCAATGAAATACTGACCAGCTCCCCAGGGAGCTCTAGCACATCTCCTCGCAATCCCTGGGAAACCCACCAAATCCCAACACTCGCCCCAGGGATACCAAATGAATTCGAACACATGCCTCAGGGACCCTCAGCAAATCCTGACACACTCCCCAGGAAAACAAAATATGTTGCAAAATTGTACAGAGATTCACCAGGATTTCCAAACACAATCTCCAGGGTCCCGATGCAAATAAAGGCACACTCCTCAGGGACATACAGCAAGTATGGTCATACTCCCTAGGGAGAAACATGAAATACAGAGACCCTCCCCATTTTGGGAGATGTTAACACACTCTTCAGTTAACCCCAGGAAATCCCAACACCTTCCCCGGGGACCTGCTCCAAATAACGTCACACGCCCCAGGGCAAAATTGAAATACTGACACTCTCCCCAGGGATTCCCAGGATATACTGGCACACTCCCAAGAGATCCGCATGAAATACTAATATCTTCTCACAGACCACAAAGAAAGATGGAAAAAAATGTTGTTACACTTTCCATACACTAAATGCTGATTCACACCCCCTCCTGAAACGTAAACACTGGCTTCCTACTCGCTGACCACCTGTAACTACTGACACACTCAATAAGACACTTTCTAGATACAGACAAAGTGCACGGAGAACCCTCCAAATAACGACATACATCCTGGGGTCCAAGGTAAATGCTCAGACATACCCCACGATAACCTGAAAATACTCTCTCTCACCCCTGGGAGTTCCCGCAAACGCTGACTTACGAGCAGGAATACCCCTCTACGTAATTACACTGTACTGGGTAAAACACTGTAAAGCAGACACAGTGCCCGGGAAAACGTACAAATAATGACGCACACCCAGCTGATCCCCCGTAAATGCGGAGGCACACCCCGGGAACCCGTATAAATACTCACACACTCCCCGTAGATAGAGTTCTAAAAGCTAACATACTCTCCAGAGACCCCAACAAAATCCTGGAGCAGTCCATGAAGAGCCAAACAAATACTGACACAATCACTTGAGAACCAATATAAATATTGACACATTCCCCGGAGGCTACCAATAAATACTGACAGTCTCTCCAGAGAGCCCCAATAAATACTGACACATTCCACCAGCAACCCCATTAAATACATCACTTCTCCACGGGCACAAATTGTAATTACGAACACATTCCCTTATGAATAATAACACATTCCTCTGGAGCAACCTGTGAGTACTAGCACACTCCACGGTGTTTCACTTAAACACTGGCACTCCACCCGTTCAGACATATAAACACCGATGCACTCAACATTGCTCCCCTGTAAATCCTGACACAATCCTCGGGGTCTTCCTGTAAATACTGACTCACACTCCAGGGACACCCTATTAATAATGGCACATATCACAGTGTATCCATGTCATTACTGATACTGTACCTGGGGTAACTCAGTAAACGCTGCCACTGTACATGGAGGTACTCGGTAAAAGCTGGTACAAGCCCTCTGGACACTCTGTAAATGCAGGCACACACCCTGGGTGAATCCTCTAAATGCTAGCACACCGCCTGGTGATACTGTGGAAATGCTGACACTCTCTATTAGGATACTTTGCAAACGCTGACACACTCTTTGTTGATGATCTTTAAACATTGACACTGTTCCCGGCGAAACCCTATCAATGCTGGCACACTCACTGACGATACTCTGTAAATGCTGGCTTTGTCCTTGGGGATTTTCTGTAAATATTGATATTACCCCTGGGGAAAATATGTAAAAGCTGAAACTCCGCGGCGATAACCTGTTCATACTGACATACATCACAATGCCACCCTGTAAAAACTGACAGACTCTTGCGGTCATCCCGTTAATACTGGCACACCCCCTGAGGAATCTCGTAAACAGTGACAAATTCATCAAAATGCCAGTTATACATTGATGCAGTCGGTTTAATCTGCATATAATGACACATTCCCCAACAAGAACAAAAAAATGCTAACACGCTCATCGAGGCAGAAGTTGTATATATTGAAATGCTCCCTGTCTTGCTCTGCGAACACTGACACTTTCCTCTGGAGCAGCTTTTTAAATACTGACATACACGCTAGGGAAACATGCATAAGAAAAGGCAGACTCAATTGGACTTCCGATGAATATAGGGAACGCTGTCCAGGGACCCACCGTGATTACTAACACACATTTGCAGGACCTGTTGTAAATACTGAAACATGCCCCAGGGTAATCCTATAAAAACTGACACACAAGTCAATGAAGACGTGTAATCAATGCCATAATCCCAGGCCCACCTTTAAATAAACACACTCTCAACGGGTAATCTCTTCCATACTGCCATTCTCTCAAAGGACAACCTTCAAGCACCGATTCAGTGGCCAGGTCACACGGTAAATACGGACATACACCCCGAGAGAACCACATGAAAGGAATAACACGGCCCCCAGACACTCTGACTCAGGCCTGGCGAGTCCCTACAAACACGGACACGTAGCACGAGAACCCTTTGCCCATATTGAGGCACAGCCAAGGGAGACGACGTAAAGAATAAAACAAAACCCAGGGACACATGAGAACACCAACCATCGCCCAACCCCACCACAACCCACCCTGCTTAATGCTACATGTGACAATAGATGAACCACTGAAGATTTTCCCAAAAAACAAAGAAGCACATGTAAATATTGTGGCACATTCCATCAACAATATGTCAACAGAGACACACGAAATCCTGAAAATATTTGCAAATCGTTCAGGGATCCAATGCAAATAATGAAATATACCCAGAAACTCTGTACAAACACTGACACCTCCTCCCCCCCACCCCCACCCCAAGCGACAAATTCATCAAAATGCCAGTTATACATTGACGCAGTCGGTTCAATCTGCATTAAATAACACATTCCCCAACAAGAACAAAAAAATGCTAACACGCTCATCGGGGCAGAAGTTGTATATATTGAAATGCTCCCTGTCTTGCTCTGCGAACACTGACACTTTCCTCTGGACCAGCTTTTTAAATACTGACATACACGCTAGGGAAACAGTCATAAGAAAAGGCAGACTCAATTGGACTTCCGATGAATATGGGGAACGCTGTCCAGGGACCCACCGTGATTACTAACACACATTTGCAGGACCTGTTGTAAATACTGAAACTTCGAGCCAACAAAATCAGTGTTACAGGGGGCGGGGTGAACAGCTTGGAGAAGCAGGGAATTTAAGATAAATGTATCAATGGAGGAAAGAGAGTCGGATAGGTTTGGGAAACTTTGTCCCAAAGTAGCTGAGGTTAGGCTTACCGCTGGTGGAGATATTTCAAACAGGAAACAACACTCATTGTGGATACCTGGGTGGGGTGTGGGACGGCAGAGTATTACTTGGAAAACGTGGGACAGAGCCAGGGAATGATTTGATATCTGGGAAGGATGTGGTCTGCAGTGTATTACAGAGTGATGGGGGGACAGGGCCCTGGAGGGGTTTTGATATCTTGGAGGGGAGTGGGACTGCGGAGATTTACAGACAGGGTTTGGGAGAGGTCCTTGGAGAGATTTCATATCATGGCGGGGTGTGGGACTGCAGTGTATTACAGAGAGAGTTTGATACATGGCCCTGGTGGGACTTGATATCTGGGAGGGGTCTGGGACTGCAGAGTTTTCCACAAAGTGTTCGGGCCAAAGCTATTGAAGGAAGGAACACAAGATAGAGATTTCTGAAATTGAGATTTAACAAGGCACAATGTCGGCTAGCTAGCAATTTGGGAGATGTGTGAGCATGAGTTGGTGAGTTTAAAGACACAGGCAGTCGGGTTGTAGATGAGCATTTGAATTATCAGCTAGGATGGTATTAGAATAATCACAACGAGAGTTAACCAATGATGGAAGGAACATTCCAGCAGCATAAAAATTGAGTCTTTGGCGGCATACTGGAAAATGAACAAGTGACAATCATCTACAAGGAGAGCAAAACCGATCCATCAGCCAGAAACTAACCTCATCCTCTTCTCTGCCATTTAATCCTACACGGGGTAATGGGAACAGTGTAGTTAAATATTCACTAAAGAAGAAAACAATAAGACCATTTTGCTTTGAAAATGCAGCCACTGCTCAATCTGAGTCAAAATTGTTAGGAGTTCCATAACAACATTCCTGGTGCTGTATAATATTCTAGACTGAGCAAAGTGACCCAATGGAACCAATAGACAAAGGAGAAATTTGAGCAGCTCAGAAAAAATGGACTAATTCCTGAGCAGACTTCAAAGGAACACAACTATCCCCGAAAATGAACAGAGTGAGGAACAGTTCAGAAACACTTACCGAACACAATAGCTGTGAAGTTCTGCTCGAAATCATTCCCACAGAAGAATTATTTTCGCCCACTTTACCGAGAGAAACAATAATTTGTTTCTCCAGAGAGAAGCAGGTGTTCGGTTCACCGATCGCCTGATTTGCAGAGAAAACAAAACCTGTTCACAGCTTCTCGGGTACATAATATTAGTGTCAGTATTTAGCAAAGAAAAAATTAGAATCTCATGCAGGTCACAGATGGTAGTTAGACAAATGCAAAAACGAAACAGGAAAGTTAGCACAATCATGGATTACAAAATGAATTAGGGAAAGTATTAGATCCACAGAGGAGACAGAGAAAAATACCAGAATGAAACAGCAAACACGGGGATTGGGAAAAGTGTAGAATTCAGCAAATGTGGACAACAAAAATCAAGATGAAAATTGATTTTTGGAGTATATTTGCAGGAAACATAAAAACTAACTGTGAATGCTTCTATCAATATGTGAGGAGAATAAAGATTAGCAAGCAAAAATGTAAGCCCCTTACCGTCAGAAAGGGTGGGGGGCGGGGGGGTGGTGGTTATAATGGGAAATAATGAAATGGCAGGGGAATTGAAGACAAATTTTGATTCTGTCTTCACAAAGGAGGATACAAATAATTCCCCAGAAATGTTATTGAAACAATTGTCGAGTGACAGGGAAGACTAGAAGGAAAACATTATTAGTAAAAATAACAATAAAAATAACTCTGCTGGATAAAAAGTGCGGATAAGGCTGCAAAATCCCTAGCGCCTGGTAATTTCCCATCCAAGAATGCTAAATTAAGTGGCCCTGGAAATATTGGAAACATTGATGGCCACCTTCCAAATTCTATAAACTCTACAGCAGTTCCGACTGATTGGAGGGTGGAAAATATAAACAAGCTATTTAAATAAGAAAAAGGGTTGGGATTAAGAGTTAATTAGCGGGCAGCTAACGTAACTTTAGAAGTGTAGAACTGCTAGATTCTACAATAAGGAAAAGTGGTCACAGCGCACTTGGACAGCATTAACGAGATTCGACAAAGTCATCACGGTTTCCTGGAGATGAAATCATGCTTAACCAATCTAGAGGAGGATTTTGAAGAAGTAATTAGCAGAAGCCATAAGTGAAAAGAGGTGGTTGTGGTGTATTTTTTTTTCAAGAAGGCTTTTTATAAGGCCCACATGAGAGGCTAATTGGCAGAATTAAAGCACATGGGATCGCAGGTATGGATTGAGAATTGGTTGGCCGACTGGAAGCAGAGATTGGGAGTAAATGACTCTTTTTCCGGAAGGCAAATAATGACAAGTGGTGCAGCGCAGAGATCAGTGATTGAGCCCAGCTTTTCACAATACATATACCTCCCTTGGATGACGGAACCAAATGAAATATCCCCTAGTTTGCAGTCGAAAAAAAATGTGCGTGCTTGTGAATTGTGAGGAGGAAGCAAGAGGGCTTCATGGCGATTTAGACAAGTTGTGTGTGGGGGAAAACACATGGCAGATTCAGTATTACGTGGATACTAACGATTTGGTGTGGAAAACAGGAAAGCAGAGTACTCTGTAAAAAATCAAACTTTGGCAAATATGGATGTACAAATGGACCTGGGTGTGCCTGTACACCGGTTTATTAAAGTAAACAGGCAGCTGCAGAAAGCAATTAGGAAGGCCAATAATATTTTGGTCTTCATTGCAAGAGGATTTATGTTAAAAAGTAGGGATGACACACTGCAGTGATGGAAGGCTTTGGTGAGACCATACCCGTACAATTGCGTACTGTTTTGGTGTATTTAACTAAGAAAGGTTATACTTGACAAGGAGGGAGTGCATCGATGTTTCACGAGGATGATACCAGGGATGGCAGATCTCTCATATGAGAAGAGGTTGTTTCGAATGGTCCTGTATACCCTAGAGTTTAAATGAATGAAAAGGGATTCGCTTAAAATGCATTACATTCTAGGAGGGCAAGACAGATTGGATGCAGAGAGGAAGCGTCCATTTTTGGGCAGTCTAGAACCAAGGACCACAATCTAAGCATTGGGACAGGCCATTTAGAGCTTTATTCGCTCAGAAGGTTCTAAACCTGTAGAATGCTCTACCAGGGAAGGCTGTGAAATCCGTTTCACTGAGTATATTCAAGGAAGGAATTGTTTTGATTTGGAATAATTGGAGAATCAACTGGTATCATGAGGAAGCGGGGATTTAGCATTGTGTTAAATTATCAGCCATAAACATATTGAATGGTTAAGTAGGCTCGAAGAGTCGATGCCTACTCCTGCTGTTAGATTCTATGTAAGGCGGAGATGATTTTTTTATTGTTAGGGTGTGATGACTCCTTGGAACACTCAAGCCCAGAGTGCGGAGAAGGCAGAGCCAAAAGATATGTTTAGGGCAGAGCGCCATAGATTTTTGACTAACAGGAGAGTAGATGGTTATCGGGGGTTGGTGGAAATGTGGAGTTGAGGCAGCAATCAGATGAGTCATAACCATATTTTATTGCGGAGCAGGCATCAGGGGCCGAATGGCTTTATCCTAAATCCTATCTCTCTAGGTATCAATTTCGAGATTTGTTGCTGCTTTTAAATGTGAATTTCACTGTTGTCAACCAGGGAGCAAAATTGAAGTTTAATATAAGAAACGTTGAATGTCTTTTTGGGTTTTATTTAGATCCTGCAAATATATCACACTAGCAGAGTTTCAATTTCACTTAATGATTTCGCTGATAACTGACACCAAAACAAATATCAGATTTGCCATCTGATTATCCTTCATTTTAGCATATTCAGGTGCAGTGTAGTTGATGTGAATGGTAAAATGTAGAGTTGGGGTGAAATTACTCTGCACTTTAAATGGTCCTTTTTGCTGGTGAATTTAGAAGCTGATGTTTACATGCGAAAATATTTCCAGTGCCTCCAACAACTGAACTGGGTTTGGCAAGAGACTGTGCCTGCTGTTGCTTCCCCTGTACTCAGTTAGGGGGCGCTCTAACTCTCCTCCGGCCCACGTCTCCCTCTGGTCCTCCCGCAATTACTTCTTGCCCAGCCCCATCTCTAACGCTGCTCTTTGTCAAATACCGCAAAAGGGCGACTATCGTATTGTTTGACGCTGTCATCCCGCTTTCAGATTATTTTAAACTAAGTGACGAAAGGCAGAAGTGACTCTTCATCATCGAAAAGGAACTGAAAGACTCACTGACCGGAAGACGAAGAACTCGCAAGAATCAATATAAAGCAGCGGCTCCTCAAGAGGATGGTGGAGCTGCGCATATGCGGAGTGTTCTCCCTCCCGTCGGGCACCGCGGCGTGTGTAACTGATAGGGGCCTTTCTCAGCCGCGGGAGATATTCGGAATCTGAGCCGCCATTTCCAGCTCACTAACTGATTAAATAAACTCATCAAAACTCTCCCGTTTATTATTCGGTAAATTCCACTGCCGCAGCAGAGACATCGCTAGAATCACGTGGCTGAAAAGACCCAACTCCTTGCCTTGCCCTTTCCCTGATGCCTCGCTCCTTATTTCCATTGCAATGGGATGGCAAGCACCATGCACCTAACGTTTGTGGATGCCACGAACTATCCGCGATGCTTCGTTGTTTGACCGGACATACATCAAGTTTACGGGGTCTCTCGCTGGTGCACGGGCTCCACAGGTGTTTCCAGCAGCTGGCCTCCGCGAACAACCAATAACTTGCAGCTCGTAGACGACCTCACACTACCGACCAATGAAATTTACAGAGTTGAGATGGTCGAAACACGCAATAATTGTTCACATTATATTGGACCACGAAAATTTGGGAATGATTGTGATGTAGAGGAGCTCCTGGTGCATTTCTTTTCAATCAGTTGTTTATTGTTGGTGTATATAACCATATATATATGGAGTGTACATAACCACTCCTCCCCTGTGTGTTTGTCTATGATTTTACATAAAAAGCTTTTATATTGCTTATATGCATTTGTGTGCTTGACGATTTGTTTAACATCTGCGTGTGTATGTTTGTGTGACAGAGAGTTTGTGTGTCCATAACCACGTGTTTATTGATTTTGCGTTTGTGTCTACATTAACAATTCTATTTTGTTTGTGTGTATGTGTGCACATGGCCACCTGTGTATTACAAACAAAATCAGAAAATTCTGGAAAAGCTCAGCAGGTCTAACAGCACCTGTGCAGGGAATAAATACAGAGGTAACGTTTCGAGTCTTTATGGCGATTCGTCGTAGCTAAAGAGAAGTCAAATGAGCCAAAATTTAAACTGTTAAGAGGTGCTAAGCTGGTGAAGCTGGATAGAAAGCCTGTAATAGGTGGAGGCAAAGGAGACATTGCCAGAGATGTTATGGACAAAATGACAAATGCGTGCCAATTACACTGCTAGAGGCTAAAGGAAGTATTGATGGCGGAATTAAGGTCAGAATATTCAATGTGATAATAGCAGGATAAGGGTAAGCATTCGAGAAAAAAACACATGGACAAGTGACAGATGGCTCTTGAGGGGGTGGGGCTGTTGGAGGGAACGGTCCTCTGTAAAAGGATTGCAAATAGGAAGAAAAGGTCGGGATAAAACAATGAATGCAAATAAGATAAATAAACAATAAAAATAAGTAGATTAAAAAATAGTTATTATAAATTTTTTTTAAAATGAGAAATGAAAATGATGATTGCAAAATGGAAAAACGTAGCATGAGGGTGGAGGAGAGACTTTATAGTCTGAAGTTGTTCAATTGAATGATACGTCTAGAAGCCTGTTAAATGCCTGATCGGAAGATGAGATGCTGTTCCTCCATGGTACAATGCGTTTTCTTCTCTCCCCACGTTTACTGTTAGAGCTGCTGAATTTTTCCAGCGTTTTCTGTTTTTCTTTCAGCGTCCCAGCATCCGCAGAATTTCGCTTTTACCACAGGTTTATTGTTTACTGTACATTTATACATAACCAACAGATTTAATGTTCTTCCTTATTATGTATGTACATAACCACATTTTTGTCGCTTTCTGCTTTCATCAATATATAATATTTTACATAATTTAATTGGAAAATTTTGTAGTAGTTTAGTAGTGGAGTCTGGGTAGTCAATGTGTGTGTGTGAGTTAATCGAATTATAAACAGCTGGCCTGGCTGCATTGACATAAAAAATCCGAAAAGCTAGGCATGAAATGCTAAATAAGCAAACTGTCTGGAGTTTTAGAATGTAAGGTGAAAGTATAGTTTGCATTTTCAGATATAGCGGAGTAGATGGCATTTCAAAAAACAGGGTGAGGTGTAACACATAGCCAGAGGAATGTAAACCAGTGAGCTTATTGTTTTCCAAACAGTAGCAGTAGAAATTGGAACTATAAATTATTTTTATCACCAGAAAGGTGCAGTTCAGAGACAGATTGAAACAATGCAATGTGCATTCAAAGTGAAAATATCAATAAAAGAGAGAAGGTTATGTTGAAGTGGAAGAAGGTTCTTGATAGCTAAAAACTGTGAAAAGCCTCCAGCGTCTATGTATCAGGTTGCTTTCTGCAAGAATCGAAGATTTGAATACTCAGTTAGAATACCTCTGTACCTTTGTGTCCATTGCCTGGATAGGTTGGAATCCATTTTGGCATAATTGTTGCCCTAAGAGAGGTGCAAATGTGAGCCACATTAATTATATGACTTAGAAATAATTATATAAGCAAGTGGCACACATAGGTGTATTCTGAAAATGTTTTATTTTATTCAACAACGGTTCAGTTAGTTTTATTTTTAAAATCACCAAGTATCAGTGGATTGGCTATTACTGAATTCAAAGTGTTCTTCACAGAATAAAATACAACACAAAGCAGTTGCATCAGCTATTTCAATTTTCCCTCTGGGATTTGCTCATTTAGCGTAACAAAATTGCGGGCACTTTGCAGGCTATATTTAGCGTCATTTGATTAGTTTCGAGTTAGGGCATCATAAGGGCACGAGTACGATAAACAATTTGGATTTTTCAGTTGGTGTGAGCTTGCTTTTTAAAGTGGTGAGACTGCAATGTGGCTTTGGCAGTTGCCAAGACTTGCCTGGAAGTTTCAACATAGGTTGATTTTCAAACGGCAATTAAAGGTAACATAATGGAATGGGCTGATATATTACAATTAGGGTTGTCTGCAGGCGTAATGGAATGAGACAAGATTGAAGTTAAAAAGCATCAATTGAGATTTAAATGAATACCCGAGAGACCGAGTTCTCCAAGGGTGGTGGTGGGGGGCGGGGTTGGGGGATGGTGGGAGGGGGGGTGGGGGGTGTGGGGGGGGGTTGGTGGGTGCTGCGTGGGGAGCTGAATTGGGCTCAAATTCAATTCCAAATGAAAAGGAAACCAATTTGAGCTAGATGCAACAGAAAAAGGAAAAGGCAAGGCAAAGATCATTTCAAAGGGAATAGGTAACAATGCAAGAAATAGGAAAAAACAGGCAGACAGAGATTTCCAATTGAAATGCTGACCATTAAAAGCAAGTTCCAATGTTAAGTTAGGGAGAACATATTTCTATGTTAGAAACCAATGCGGAGGTGTTTAAATTTGTACAAGCTCTTCCAAAGTTTTAACAAAAGAGATGTTGAAACATCCTTTATTTCATTTGAGGTGATGGCTAGACAGATGATATGGACACAGGGAAACTGTACATTGCTGCTAAATTCTTGGTTGGTGGGTAAAAAACATAAAGTTTATGCTTCATTGTCGTATGAAATGTTGGTGCATTATGATGTGCTAAAAATATTATATTGAGTGCATGCGAGCTTGTTCCTGAGTCACACAGGCAGAAATTAAGCACATGAGAATACAGCCTGGGCAAACCTTATTGAACTTGAGAGAGCGAAATAGAAAATAGAAAATGAATATGCATGAAAGATTCAGACAACATATTCAGCTCTTATAGACATAAATCATTTGGGCGAAATTAAAGGTTCAATTACTTAAGTGGTGAGGACTAATGTGGAAGAACTGGGGGTTAAAACAGAAAGACGATCAGCAGAGATAACTAATGATTATCAAATGAAATTTTGAGTTAAACCTATTATTGTCATCCTTTTAAATCAGTGAAGGAAATAAACTGCAAATGTGAATGCAAGGTGGATAATAAATGAAGTGAAGGTATTGGTGGGACTTCGCAGGACGTTTTTCTGCCGTAACTAAAGAGGAAGGCGCTGAGGTTACCAGTGATGTAGGGAAATGGAGATAATTTCAGTTTAATAAATGTGGACACACAGTCAATTTATTGGAAATTACAGGGGGCATCTGTTGGGGTTATTTTGGTGCAGAAAAGTTCAGGAAGGAAAATAAATGTTGGGCCCGAGTTTCAGGCACAGGAAAAACGAGAGGACTGTGAGCGTATGAAACGGAAGAATCTATGATAGAGAAAGGAGCGGGAATGTGTTCATACTTTCCAAAGGCTGTTCTGGGGAGCAGGGTGTGGAAATTTTTTATGATTAGGAAGGTGAAGGGGGAGTTTTTCATGTGTAGAGGGTAGAGTAAGAAAAGCTGTTAAATTGTTATGACAAACAGGTGCTACTCAATGCCTAATTTTGAGGGAAGGTAATGTTTCTTGTTCAGGTGGAGTATTGCAGTAGCAAATGAGTATATGTGGGGTTGACGGAGGTGCTAAGCCGAATCTCTTATGGAATTTATATTTAAAATGTAAGTGGAAAGCAGGTGAGGTGATTGTTGGCATCGTTGAAGAATTTCGCATTGCGTGTCTTCAATTTATTTTGGGTAAGGATATATCTGCATAACAGATTTGGGTGATGCCTATGGAATTTGAGCAGCCATAGATGTGCTTCAACAGTTTTGCAGCAGAAGGATTATACTTTATTGTTTCTATCTTGTGGCATAAGAAGACTACAGGCTAAAAGTTTGAAACAGGATCAAAAGGAATTTACGCAGCACAGAGAGGATCTTGAAGGTCGATTATCTGACACAATTTTAGGTAAGATTGTTCAGGAAGAGAGAAAGAAGGAGGATGCAGTCGAGGTATTTAGCTCAAAGCTAGTGCTACAGTTGCAGAGAATTGGTTCGCAAAAGAAACAGTCAAAGCAGTCCGCATACTCAACAACAGATGAAGAATGTGTTACCGAATGTACCTGATGTGTAATAATTTAATTAGAAGTTGGCGACTTTATCATGCTTCAGCAAATGAAACCTGGAAGGAAGAGCATCCAATTATAATAGCATTTCCAGATAGAAATGTTATCAAAATAATAGCTCATTAAATTACATTGGGGGTTCATTGAGGAATTAGGAAATTACCAAATCCTTTATATTTATCTGGCTTGCATATATATTTATTTTACTTCTGTAGAACATGTCGTATATGTGGCGTGATGGAGAAAGCAAAAATAAATGAATAATCCAGAACATTTAGATCTTATACAAGCATCTGAGGGATCATTCAGTGTAGAAGGAGCTAGAAGCATTGGATGAATAAATGGCTGAAGAGGTGGCATGAAGGGGAGGGTTTCAGATTACTGGGGTGGGTCAGGTTCTGCGGGATTTGGGACCATTAAAATCTGAACGGGTTACACCTGGGCAGGACCGACACTGATGCCATATGGGGGACATTTGCTAGATTTTTTGGGGAGGTTTTAAATTAAAATAGCAGAGGGATGAGAACCCAAGAAGCCAGAGGAAGGGGAATGAAAGACAAGAACAAAAGACAGAACGTGAAATAAGAAAAAGTGATAGTCAGAGAAATCAAGAGCAAGAATCAAACTAGGCGTCAGTGAAAGAATAGATGGAAAGGGACAAACAATTTTACAAAGACAAGTCTTAACGCTTTTTGCCTTAACGCGAGGAGCATTTGCAACAAAATGAATGAATAAATTGCGCAATAGGTATAAACAGTTATAATATAGTTGTGATTATTGAGACATGACTGCAGGATGGCCAGGGATGGGAACTGAACATTCAGGGGTATTCAATATTTAGAACGGACAGACAAAAAGGAAAAGGCGGTGAAGTTGCATGGCCGGTTCAAGAGAAAATTAACTCATTACTGAGGAAAGATATTAGATCCGACGATGTGCAAGCTGTAGGTGTAGAAATGAGAAACAAAAAAGGAACAAAAAAAGTTCGTTGGGTGTTGGATATAAACCCCCAAACTGAAGTGGCGATGTTGGGAATGGCATTAAACAGGAAATTAGGGAGGCATGTAAGAATGGAACATTTTTATTTCTGGGTGATATTAACGTGCATATAGATTGAGCAACTCAAGTTAATAAACAATACCGTAGTGGAGGAATTCCTGGAGTGTATCTGGGTTGCTTTTCTGTACCAATACATTGGGAAACCAACTGAGATAACAGTCCACTGGGTATTGTGTAAATAATAATAAATAATTGGCAATCATGTTCTGCGAGGCACCTTCGGGATGAGCGACCATAATATGATACAATTCCTCATGTAAATGGAGAGTGAAGTATTTGCTTCTGAGACCTGGGTCCTGAATGTTAATAAAGGAAACTACGATGGTATGAGGATCAAGTTGGGTATGGTGGATTGGGCAAAGTTACTTAAAGGGATGACGGTGGATAGGCAATGGCAAACATTTAAATAGCTCATGGGTGAACTGCAACAATTGTTTATTGCTCTCTGGCGCAACATTAATACATGAAACATGGCCGAACTACGTCTTACAAGGCAAATTTGAGATAGTATTAGGTGCAAGGAAGTGGCATACAAATTGGACAGAAAAAACAACAAAAGTGAGGTTGGGCTGCAGCATAGAATTTATCAAAGGAGAACCAAGGGATTGATTAAGAAGGGGGAAATAGAGTACGAGAGCAAGCTTGCAGGGAACATAAAACTGACGAATAATGTTCTATTGGTATGTGAAGAGAAAAGATAGCAGAAGATAATGAAGCTCCCTTAATGTCAGAAAAAAAGGGGCTTTATAATGGGGAACAAATAAATGGCTGACCAACCAAATGCATACTTTGGTTCTGTCTTCACAAAGGACGACACTAATAAAATACCAGTACTTTTGGGGAACATAGTGTTTCGTGAGAGTGAGGAACTGAAAGTAATCAGTATTAGTAGGGAAATGGTGTTGTGGTAATTGATGTGATTGACGGCCGATAAATCCCCGGGGCCTGTTAATTTACATCACAGAGTACTTAGGGAAGTAGTTCCAGACATATTGGATGCATTGGTGGTCATCTTCGGAGATTCTATATACTCTAGAAATTTCCTACAGATTGTAGGGTCGCAAATGTAACCCCAATATTTAAAAAGTGAGGCAAACAAAAAGCAGGGAATTATAGACCAGTCAATCTGGCGTCGGTAGTGTGAAAAATTCTAGTGTCCATTATGAAAGATTTAATAGCTGAGCACGTGGAAGAGCGTGGCAGAATCGGACAGAGTCAGCATGCAGTTCTTAAAGGGAAATCATGCTGGCCAAATTTGCAGAAATTGTTCGAGGATGTATCTGATAGAGTAGATGATGGGTAGCCAGTGGATGTGGTTTATTGTACTTTAGAAGGCATTCGACATAAGTCCCACAAAAGAGAATGGCGTGTTAAATTAAAGTGCATGGGATTGGGGTAGTGTATTGAGATGGCAGAAAGCTGGCTAGCAAACAGGCAACAAAGTGTAGGAATGAAAGGGCCTTTTTCCGAATGTCAGGTAGTGACTCGTGGGGTACCACACGGTTCGGAGCTGGGATCCCTGTTATTCATAATATATATATTCTTGAATTAGATGAAGGAATTAAATGTAATATCTCCAGCTTTCAACATGACATAAAGCTGGGTGGGAGGGTGAGCTCTGAAAAGGATGCAGGGATGCTTCATTTCTTTTGGACAAGCTTAGTGAGTGGGTAAATGCATGGCAAATGCAGTATAATGCGGATAAAAGTCAGGTTCTCCATTTTGGTAGCAAAAACAGAAAGGCAGTTTATTATCTGAATGGCTATTAATTGAGTGAGGGGAATATACAACTTGACCTGGCTGTCCTTGTACACCAATCGCTGAAGGTAAACATGCAGGTACAGCAGGTGGTAAAGAAGGTAAATTATC
This sequence comes from Cetorhinus maximus, assembly GCF_964194155.1. Taxonomy (NCBI): domain Eukaryota; kingdom Metazoa; phylum Chordata; class Chondrichthyes; order Lamniformes; family Cetorhinidae; genus Cetorhinus; species Cetorhinus maximus. Next base: position 79,203,172 of record NC_135900.1, on the reverse strand, counting down.
TTGCAGGGCTTGATAGCCAGCGGATTCGAGTACAGGAACAGGGATGTCTTGCTGCAAATGTACAGGCCCTTGGTGAGACCACATCTCGAATATTGTGTGCAATTTTAGTGTCCGTTTCTGATTAATGATACACTTGCTATAGTGGGAGGGCAGCGTTAGTTTACCAGACTGATTCTTAGGATGGCGGGACTGATATATGAGGAAATAATGAATCGATGAGGATTATATTCTTTGGGGTTCAGAAGAATAAGGGGGGATCTCAGAAACATATACAATTCAAACACTACTAAACAGGGTAGATGGAGGAAGGATGTCCCCGATGGTGGGGGATTCCAGAACGAGGAATCGCAGTCTGAGGATATGGGGTAGACCATTTAGAACTGAGAAGCGGAGAACGTTCTTCCCCTGAGAGTAGTGAGCTGCTGGAATTCGTTAACACAGAAAGCAGTTGATACCAAAACATCATATGTTTTCACGAAGGAGTAAGACAAAGCTCTTGGGGCGAAAGGCATCAAGGGGTATGGGGCGAAAGCAGCAGCAGACAATTGAGTTGCATTAACAGCCATGATCATAAGGAATGGATGAGCAGGCGCTAAGTGCCGAATGACCTATTTCTTCTCCTAGTTTCTATATTTCTATGATCTTTTACTAGGGTCATGATAGATTGTATCGGAACAATACTTCAGATTAAAGTGTGCATCAGTACATATTGACAATAATGGATGTGTCTTCAATGTTTACTGAAGCGATTGCTTTGAGAAGCATTCCAGCAAGGAGAATTTTAGAGGAGTTTACTTTTATATTCAATACACGTATTGCCAAAGGAAGAGTTCCTCAAAAAGTAAATGATCCTACCTCCAAACAGAAATTCACGAGAACGTTAGAGGAATCCGAAAGCACATGAAGTACCAAACCCCCTGGAGTAAGCCCTCCATGCAGTGAGCAGCCCGCCGGACTTCTGGCAATTGGGCATTACTCCAAATCGACATATTGAACGTCTGTCAGCTGTGCAGCGAAAGCTCACTGTGTGCCTTGTCACCCAAAATTCCATCAAAATAATAGGCCGATGGCACGTGGCTATTGCATTAAAGCTTATGACCTACTGTGCTACTCCTGCAAGGCTAAAGGCGGCCGCTCCACACAAGTCCGATCCGACATTGCTGATGCAGCTGCATTTGCATCACCACCATTCTGTGACAGAATTTGTGTCGGCAGTTTCCGTAACGTAAATACATCCAAACTCTACGTGCCACTTGGGAAATAACATTGCTGCAAGCTCTGCCTCACCCAGCCACGTAAATGGGCGACTTCAACAGCCACTGTACCGGCTGTGGTTACTTAGCCCAAAAACTGTTGGTGGACAGCTCCTAGTGCGGACCCCCAGAAATGATATCACGTTGTTAAACCACCCCAAGCAGCAGGTACTGTTGCAGTCAGCTAGACGGGTTCAGAAATAATAACCTGCCCTGTGCTGGCCCTGTCCCTTGATGGTCACCAACAACCAGCACAGTGCCCAGTCCTGGATGACTTCTTACGTGGTCAACAAAGGCCAACGCTCATCCACATTAGCCTTTGCCTTCCAGCCATCAGCAGTGCAACGAAGATTCAAAGAGACGTCCGCAAACTGTCAAAAATGCAACGAGGCATTCCACCGCATTAAAGTAACTCTAATCTCTTGCTCGTGTCTGGCTGCCACCGCTCTGCACAAAAATCACAATCTCAGCATCAAAAAAAAAATCATTGCCATACCAACGCCTGCAAAATATTTCCCACTGGCAGCCATCCATCGATCGATTTCACAATCTTGTGAGCTTCAATAAATTTCAGCATTTATCGTGCGACACATATCACCAGATGATGAACCATGATTATTATCGACCAAGCTGCTTTACGTAGGGGTGTTGAAGCGCATGTGATCAAGTTCTGAAACTAACCCTTTGCATCGTAAAATGACGTCTAAAAGAATTTGAAACCTGGCGTGGTGATATTGCATCTCATAGATGGCAAGGATACGGTGTGTCAATCAGGGCTATTCGTAAATGTTCTCCGACTGCTTTCATCCTGGATCAAGACAGTTGTTCAAACGCTCCTTCGAAAACATTTTTCGTGTCCAGATCATCTGTGCCGATGACATCTGTTCTTGTTCCCAAGCGCCATCCTTCTGCACCATAGACGTTTTCGTTGGCAAAATCTTTCCTTTTGAGGACTGTTGCATCACATGGCAAATTGGATTCATCGCAAACCCTTTCCAGTGTATTCAATCGCCATTATGCCACTGCCAAAATAAAATTGCTTATTTTCAAGGATAGTCAGAGGATAAAGTATGACCCAATACAACATACTAGGGTTTGACTCTAGGTAGGAGTCTGTCCCCTCGGGATCACCAGAAGAAAAGAGCAGCAACTTTCCAATCCTGAAACAAAGAATAAATAAAACTTCTTGAAACTATGTTGGGTCCTACTGCCACAATGCTCTGGGCTACAGCACTTGCCCTATCAAACTCCGCAGCAGAGGACAGTTCAATTGCATTGCAAAGCTTATCACATACGTATCTTGTTGAAAATCACTAGAATGCAGCATGCGTATCAAAACTGCAACTCTCCATTCAACGCCCCTCCCCAGTCTTCCGGTCCTGGCAAATATTAATCTTCCACACATCTGCCGACTGATGGAAACGCACAAGCTGTTTGAAAACATCCGTGATGCACCTCAAGTTACACTCCACAATGACATATTCAAACCACCTACTGCCTGCCTTCCATCTCAGTGCCCGATATAGTGTAATTTAAATCTGCAAGGATTAACCGGTGAGGCAACCTTCGGGTCAAGGGCTGTGAAATATGAAAGGTTTCTAATAAGATGCTTGTGACTAACCCCAGCTTGTCGAATGGCAGGTTTTGATCTATCACGCCGAGAGTGGCCATTGCTAAGCAGATGTGTGACTAGCCGGGGCTCCTGTGCAACAAATCTCCACAGAAAAGGTCACTGTATAAACTCATGCTGCACTTGTGAAGTAACACAAAAGTGCTATACTTTACTGAGGAATGTCCGCTCTTCAGGCGAAGTTGCCACTAAGCACTGTATATTCAAGTAATGGCAGCTGATCTCCTGGCTCCATGGATTTGCATTCGCTAAATAATAAAACAAATATATATATCCAGGTGTTTATTGTGCCTGTGCAGCCATTTTTTTTTAACAGAGACAAAAAATACTTGAAAAAAAGCATGCCTAGCTACATATGTGAAGAATAAAAGAGTTATCCTGTGGTATCTGTATGACTGTTCCTCAGAGATTCATTTTTGTTAATGATTGTATGCAAATATTTGTGCAAATAAATGCTTTTTATTGTTTTTGCTCATGTGTACAAAATGAGTTGTTTATTGATTTTGTTCATGTGTTTACGTAACCAAATATTTATTATTCCACAGACATAGCAGTGATATATAGCACTAATTAGCCGGATCATAACAAGCACCCGTGTAGCTCAATCAGGGGAGAAAAAAATAGGATCTTGTTTGGTTTCTGAGTTTACCAAATTCTTGGACTGCTAATTATCCTCGGAAAATAAAGTTTATGGCTAGTGCCATGACGTGGATGTTACTCACCTTCTGCTGTGTCACAGGTCCCTCATTGCTGGCATTTTATCTGTTCATCGACCTAGTTTCTGTGTTTACATTGTAACTTGCCACTTGGATATTGTCAATTTCTTGGTGAAGTTGAACATGGAATGTTTCAGTATCCGAGGATTGCTGCTGAACATTCTACAATCATCAGCGAGAATTCCCAATTGTCAAAGAATTACAGAATCTCAAAGTGCAGAGGTATTCCTTCGGCCCATCGAGTCCGCAACGGCACGTAAGAAAAACGTGCCCGACTGACCTAATACTATTTACCAGCACCTGGCCCATAGCCTTGAATGTTATGACGTGCCAAGTGACCATCCTGGTACATTTTCAAGTATGTGAGGCAACACGCTACGAACCCCCCCACCCCGCCCATGCAGCACATTCCAGACCTTCACCACCCTTTTGATAATAAAGCTTTTCCTCACATTCCCCAAACCTCTTTCCCCTCACCTTGAACTTGTGACCCTCGTGACTGACCCTTCTACTAAGGGGAACAGCAGCTCCCTATCCACCCTGTCCATGCCCCTAATAATCTTGTGCACATCGATCTGGTCGCCCCTCAGTCCTCACTGCTCCAACGAAAACAACCCAAGTCTACACAAACTGTCTTCCTAACATAATTGTTTCAACCCAGGCAACATCCTTGTCATTGGGTTCTGCACCACCTCCAGTTCAATCACGCCCTTCACATAACGTGGCGACCAGAACTGCACAAAGCGCACCAGCTTTGCCCTCAGCAAAGCTCTACACAACTCCAAAATGACTTGCCTACTTTTCTAATTTATGTCTCGATTGATAATGGCAAGAGTTGCATAAGCCGATATCACCAGCCCACTAAAATTCCCCTCTGCCTTCAGAGGACTATGGAACACATATGCCAAGGTCCCGTTTGTGACTCAGAACTTCCTAGTGTTGTGCCTTTCATTGAATGCTTCCTTGTCAAATTAATCCCTCAAATTGTATCACCTCACATTTTTCAGGGTTAATTTTCATCTGCCACTTATCTGCTCATTTGACCATCCGGCCTTTATTCTCCTGCAGCCATATTAACTCAACCTCACTGCTAAACACCTGGCCAATCTTTGAGTTTTCCACACATTACTAATCCTACCCCCCACATTGACACCTATGCCGTTTATACAAATGACAAACAATAGGGGACGCAGCACATAACCCTATTGTACGCCTCTTCGACACGGGCTTCTAGTCACTTAAGCCGACTTTTCTCATCACCCGCTATCTCACACAGCTAAGCGAATATGGAATCCATCTTATCAAATTATACTTCATTCCATGTGCATTTGCCTTTTTTATAAGTCTCCCTTGCGGGGCCTTGTTAATGGATTTGCTGAAATCCATATAAACTACATCATCTGCACAACAGTCTTCTTTACAACTTGTCACCTCAAAATAAAATCAGTCAAATTTGTGAAGCATGACCTCCCTCTCAAAAGGCCATGTATAATGTCTGTCTTCAAACCTTGCCTCTGCAAATGGAGAAAGATCATTTCCTGTGCAATATTCTCGGATAGTTTCCCTGCCACTGACTTCAGACTCAATGGTCTGCCGTTACCTGGCTTATTTCTACAACACTTCTTAAATACCGGAATCACGTTAGCTGCTTTCTAGTACTCTGGTACCTCCCCCGTGGCCAGAGAGGAATAAAAAAAAATGGGTCAAGTGCCCTGCGATCTCATCCCTTGCCTCCCTAAGCAATCAGGGGCAAAAGTATTCCGGAGGTGAGAAATGTCCACTTTTAAGCCTGCCAACACCTCCATTGCCTTGTCTCTCCCTATGTACACTTGCTCAAGACCTTCGCAGACTCTCTTCCCTTGTCCCATATCTTCGTCCTCGTTCTCTTGGGTGAAGACGGATGTGACGTTACCGTTCAACAGTCTACCGATGTCTTCTGGCTCCACCCGTAGATTGTCCCTTCTTTCCCTAAAGGTCTCTACTCTTTCCCTGGTTCTCTTCTTCCCATTGATATACTAATGAAATATTTTGAGATTTCCCCTACATTCGCCAGCCAGATAATTCTCATATCCCCTCTTTGCTTTCCTAATTGCTTTCTTAAGCTCCACCCTGCACTTTCTGCACTCCACTATTGCCTCTGCAGATTTGCTCCACTTGTACCTACTAAATGCCTCTCTTTTACTTATCACAGTATCATGATTACCTCTGGCCACCCACGGTTCTCTCGGCTTGTAAATACTTCCTATTACCCTAGAAAGAACATGTTGAGCCTTTACACTCCCCATTTTCTTTTTGAATGCCCCCCCACTGCTCTTATGTAGAAGTCTCCACATGTAGCTGTTCCCAACTTAGGTTCGCCAGATCCTGCCTTATTTTACTAAAATCCACGCTCTACCAATGCAAAGCTTCTCGCTTTATAATGTAATGTCATTGATGAAGCAGCTGAAGATTTTTGGGACGAACGCTGATTAACTACTGCAGTGATGTCCTGGAGCTAAGATGACTCAACTGCAACACATATTACCATCTACCTTTCTGCTTGGTATGGCACCAAACAACGCAGGGTTTCCCCGTGATTCCGATTGACTGCAGTTTAGTTGAGGCCTTATGATAACAAAGTCTGTCAAATGCGACCTTTTTCACAAGGGAAGTTAAAAGCGCCTCACCTTGGAAGCTTTGCTCTTTTGCCCATGTTTGAACCAAGGCTTTAATGGAGTCAGGAGCTGAGTGAAACTGGCGGAAATCAAAGCGAGAGTCAGAGAGCAATTATTGCACTGTTCAAAGGGCATGTGTGAGGAAACCTCGTTCCTGCGGATCTGGAGTCACATGTAGGTCAAAAATGGTTAGGACAGCCGATTTTATTCCGGTGCACCAAATTGACGTATTTAATTAAAAACAAAAATGAAAAGCAGCGGCGTTCATCCTCATTATCAGGTTCATAAGTCATGTTTTTGGTTGAATTTAATTGGACGAGTTAGCGGGGTGAGATTCGAAGCTGGCACCCCCACATCATTTCCCTCGTTTTCTGCAACGTTTGACTACTAACAATATCACTATGCCATCCTCAAATCCTGGCTGGGATGAGGCTAAAGGAGAAGTAATTGATTGAGCTGGATTTGTCCTACATTCTGTTGGAAAGTGAATACGTGGTTAGTTTGTTATATTGTTCGGTAAATGCCAATGTTGAATGTTAACTGGTACAGCTTGGTTAAGGGCGGCAAGGACTTGATCACAAGTCTTCACTACTAATGTTGGAATGTTGTCAAGTCCCAACACATTTGCAGAATCCAGTGCCTTCCACCGGTACTTGTTATCACGTAGAGCAAATCGAATTAGCTGAAAAATGGTACCTGCAATGCTGGGGGCATCCACTAGAGGTCACGATACACCATTCAGTTCCGGCTGAAGCTGGTTGCAATTGCTTCCGACTTGTTTTATGCACTGATGTGCTGGGCTCCACATCATTAAGGTTGTGACAGTTGTAGAAACACCCGCTGCATGGAGTTGATAAATTTTCCGTAACTCGACCCTGGATGAGACAGGAATGCAGAGTTTTGACCTGAACCGTTGACTGTGGGATCACTGAGCTCTGTCTACCGCTTGTTGCCTGTGCATTTTTTCATGTGCGTAGCCCTGTGATGTAGCTTCCCAACACTGAAGTCAAGTTTAAAAACAAAAATAAGGCTAGTGCAGCTCCTTCTATGCCCGCCTGCACTTTAGCTGGAGTGATATTAGATTCGCTGATGAGATTGCACTGGAGAGTGGGGTTTGGTTTCACAGATTATAGATTGAGACAATCCTGCTGCTGTTGATAGTCCCCCACCCCTCATGGATGCCCACTTTTGAGTTGCTACATCTTTCACTATCCCACTAAATTAAATCAGGATTGGGGGACAGGGTTCGGATAACTTACCGTGAAGTCAATGCAATTTTGAATTTTAAATGCATTCACTTAATCAAATATTGTAATGACATCATCATCATAAACCTCATCATCAGTTCTTCGAACCGATGTTGACTTCTACCAGGGTTCAGGGTTTGTTTGTGTACAGGTGCCTCAACAGACCATTCCTGGAGCCACAGTTCATCATGCAGAGAGGACAGTAATTTTCCTTAGGAAGAGGATTCTTTGGATTCAATGTGCTATTCTCTCTCTGTTCGCTTTTGTCACTTCTGCAAAGCAGAAATTATGTGGTCAGCCTCTGACTGTCTTGCAGCTTCGAAGAGGCAGCTTCCCGCCGTATACCGATGTCAGTTTGCCTTCTTTTCACTGTTTCCGTTAGAGTGTAGTTAAGACATTTCTCTATCATCGTTGAGATCAGGTTTCACTCTGAAGTTGTGAAAACAGGATCTGCTTCAGAAGCTGTGGATGCAGTGTCCAGACCTATCGATGCTTGTTTTAGATGGTCAGTTTTGTGATACTGGAGGATATGTTTTCTTGAGTGATGTTAGAGTTTGTTCACCTGTCTTCCCACTTGACTTTGAGTGTCCTTTGGAGGTATCGCTGGTGAAAATTATCCAGCGCTCGGAGTTCTCTTTGTTTGGTGACCCAATTCTCAATGCTATTGTCGCGGAAAACGGAGTGAACACTTGAACCCAGTCGGTTTGTTTTGGAAGTCTTTATTAATTCGTGATATCACGGACTGGTCAGTCACATGCAATGGAGCGATCCGGCACTCTGAGAAGCATTGGAGTACACACATAGTTATAGCAAACAAAGTACGTGACGAGGTTAGGCAGTTTCAATGGTTAGAGATTAGGCAGTATCAACAGTAGCTTAACCCAATTAATTGTTAACATGGTATGGTGATATATCTTGGGCATGCACACAATTGATCTTTCTTAGTTTACAACCATATCTGATTCTGGCGCCCATTAGTCTGGGAAGGTAGCTGATAGCGCGATTAGTCTATTAGTTTTTGTGCTGTTCGCGTGCCTGCTCAAGACTCTCTGTAGTAATTTCATTATACTTGTCTTTTATTCTTCTACAAGCCTGCGTTGTTAATCTTTTCGATTAACACTAATGAGGAATAGTCTATTCATCATCATATGAGGGTTCATAACCATAAGCACAAGGCTGGTCCCAGGCGGGGTATACTTACTCTCCCCACCAATGGACTGCACTGGGGCCAGTGCGCATCATTTGGGGAACAATTGGGGCACCACCTAATCCAGTAGAGACGCCTGTAAATGCCTGGGAGCAGAAAATTCGCAGAGCAACACATACACAGCACCCTATAACACATACCATGACCAACCCAATTAAGACATATAGCAACCATGCTAGGTAGCAACAGCCACTCCAGGTGGGAGTGCTTCCATTCTTTTTCGAATTTCCTACAGGCACATTAAGGAAATAAGATAGTTGAGCATCCCAGGCAACCAGGGGTTAGCTTTATCTCCACATACCCAGTATGTACCATTCATGGGGTTAGGTGGATGTTCGGTACCACCAGTAACTGCGGGCTTTCAGTTAGATAGGCCAAAGAGGTAGGATAACGTAATATGATAGGAGCTTCATTCCAGATCGTAAGTGTCGGGTGTAAGGTTGGAACACCAGCAGGTGGCGTTTACCGGTTCTTGAGGGGGCCTGATTCTAATCCCATGTTCTGCATAGTTCCACCCATCAGTACGTGGAGAGCAAGGGGACAAACCCCTAAACATATTGCGCTGCGCTGTTACAGTACTAAAATTTCGAACTTCAGCGTACTCAGTGTCATTTAGAGGAACAGTATGCAAATGACCCGTCTCACCCCCATGTTGGGGAGACTGGGCGCATATCCAACAGGCACCCTGTCCCACCTGCCTAGCGCTGGTGCGGCATACAGACAAAAAGGTGTTTGGGTTAATGCCCCTTGGGTATACCCCACGGAATATAGCAAGGAGCAGTATCCAGCACGTATTACAAAGCAAATCACTTGATAATGGCTGATATATTGTTGCCGGACAATGTCTTTTACAGTGAGTGGCGTGGACCCAATCTCCCTTCCCTTTAACCTTCAAGGCCGGTCGAGTTGTTAGCGCCACCCTCTCATGCAATTCAGCTGCTGTTTTGCATAGAGGAAAATGAGTACAAATCCAATAGTTAGTCCGATTAACTTGCGAGGCTACGGCCTGCATTCGTTGAAACGCAGAAATGGTAGTCCATGTGTCTGGAAGGACCACGCAGGACAGGATCCAAATCAGAGTCAGCATTCTGACGGCTAAGTTCAAGTTCTTGCCCAAGCACTTCTGTTCGAGGTTAGCATCCGCTTGACGGTGATGCGTGGATCCACAACGGTCGTCCCTTCACCTTCACGGCCATTTGGGTGGTGAGGAGGACTTGGAAAGGCCCTTGCCATCGAGGTTCCAAACAGGTCTTTCTCCTGAAGGTGTTTACTAGGACTAGGTCCCCGTGCTGGTACTGATGGCAATCTTCAATGGTGGGCTTTTCTGAGCTTCTACGACCTCTATATCTAAGCTCTTGAGATAATTAGTGAGCGCTATACAGTATGTAATCATTCCCTCATCCATAGCGTGGATGTCCATTTCCCTAGCAGACAAGTGTTGTGTCACTGGGAGGCGCATAGGACATCCCATTACAGCTTCATAAGGAGAGAGGTGGGTGGTACTTTTAGGTTGAGAGTGCATAGTCATGAGCGCCAAGGGTAGAGCTTCAGGCCATTTCAAACCAGTTTCTTCACACAACTTAGATAGTCTGTTTTTCAGAATACCATTTTTTTTCTCTCCACCGCCCCAGTAGAGTGGGGGAGGTATGGGCAGGAAATGTAACAGTTCCATTGTAAGAACTTCAACTGTTCCTTTATCAGTTTAGCAGTAAAATTAGGCCCATTAACTCGATAAAATCTCTGGTATCCCAAATCTGGATATGTATTCACGCAACATTTTTACAATAACAACAGCAACATTTCGTCGGGTGGGATACGCCTCCACCCATCGTGAGAACTAACATACTAGAACTAAAACATAATTATATCCCATACTTTTGGAATTTGTATAAAGTCTTTGTGTAGGTGTACAAATGGGCCACATGGCTGGGGTCCCGTACCAGCAGTCAGTGTGGGCGTCATGCCTGGGTTATGTAATTGACATTGGTATGACAGGCATTACTAATACAATGTCTATTAGCATATTACTATTCACTATACATACAACATTCATTCTAAATACACGTGTTAAACCCATGAGCTGGCAACCGGTCAAGTCATGATTCCTGTGTCGTGAGAGATTGAATAAATGCTCATTAGTTACCCATAAAGGTACTACCCTTTCTTTAATCTGTCTTAAATTTTCTCTGGCTTGTTCCAGTGCCCAAGAACCATAACCTTTGCATAAATCATTTCTGCCCACTTCTTCTGAAATATTTTTCCCTACTTCAATTAATTTATTGATAGTCCCTGCAGGACTTTCGAGCATGGCAGCCAGACTTTGGATCAACCACTGATGTCCCTATCTTGAATATCATAGTGGCATCATTTATCAGGCTGCGCTTAACGCGGTTCCCTCCCAAGCTTGATCGGATCTCACCATTGAACTGAATTGCTTCAGTCATCAACTGATGCATAAGAGCCGTATAGAGTGTTTTTTTATGGGTTGAGCATCACTGGGGCAGGACGATTCCGGATATGTTCAAGACTAAGGGTACCAGCTCGTGGTGTACATTAACATACAAAACTTCTGATTAACCAGTACCAAACCATTCGCTGGTCCTGGATGCATAGTCAGACAAGATGGGTCAGTCGGTGTAGTTTGAGGGTCTTCAAATTTCTCCACTCGGACTGTGAAAGTAGAGGTGAGAGGTGGCTGGGTAGTGGCTCTTTTGGGCGGACCTCCCATGCCCGATCTGAAGCAAACCCTTACTACAATTCGAAAGCACTTGTAGTCCTCCTGTTACACTTATCATTCCCCGTTGCGTGTCGCAATCGGCATTGTCCGTGCTGTACCAAAGTTCCTCCTGCAGTGCGGGATGAGCAGTGATGATCCCCGACCTTGTTGCCAGAACTGATACGCCCAGGACGAGGATAGTAGATCTGTGGAGACATTGACATTGGCTCTCGTTCTCATATTTACAAGTGCGCATGTATCACCTGCCATAATTACCTCGTATGGTCCGTGTCTGTACGCTCCGAGCTCACCCTAGCCATCACTTTATTTCCCACTTGAAGGTGTCCATTGTTGCTCTTTGGATTTGCCTGTTTACATATCCTTAATCATCTGTCAGTCTTTAACTTCCTTTCTCAACTCATGCAATTTTCTACTTAATTCCCGTACATTGTCCTATATTTTTCCTTACAGTGCCCCTACATCTCCTTCCAAAATGCCTTCAGTTAATTGCATAGAGCTTCCTGTTATCAATTGAATGTGGTGAACCTGGTAGTCCTATTTGGTGTAGCCCGAAAGCATATCAGAATGCTGGGCAATACTGTGTCCCAGATGTTGCCTGTCTCCTGAATTGCTTCGGCTATAGATGTTTTTAAAGTTCAGTTCTTCCTTTCCACAATCCCTGGACTCTGGTGGTGGTAAGAAATATGGAACTTATGTTTAATCTCCATAAGTTTATACGCTTATTTAATGACTCTCCCTGTGAAATGGGTTCCCTGATCTGAATCCATCTGGGTAGGCACTCCCACTCCTTCCAGTTTACTCTCGCCTGCTGCTGTCTCGTGTCAGGCCTCAATTCCTTAAACTGCCAACACAACTCTAAGTACAGCTTCTTATCCTATCTTTCAATGGCTCAGTGTCTTCACTTCCAGTGATGGTTCTCTCTGGGAACCGCTTAACTCTGCCTGTCATTAAGGTATTAATCCCGTGGTCTTAATTTTTGTATGTTGCTGGCACGTTAATATAGTCAGTAATACATCTATTTACCCTTTTTGCAGCTTTCTCTTCACCTGTATCCATCTTGTGGTAAATTGTTGTTAATTATTATTTATCCTTATATTTCAATTCCTGAACTACAGAATCCACATAATTTTACTTCTAAGTTTTTTTTTTCTTCACCATGATAATCCTAAGATTCCCTTGTGTTCGGTTTCTCTCTTGACTTGATTGTTTAAAATGTTTCCTCACTCTTTAGGCAGTTCCAAATCCTCAGTTGGTGGCCATTTAACCTTGGTCAGGTTGCCTGGAGAGACCTTCCAGTTCAATAAAGTATTCTAATAACAGTTTTAAAAAAGAAATCAAACATTGACATGTTTTGTTCCATATGTTCTTCTCACACAACATCTTATTATCCCTCAAAATTATATCAGAACTTTTTTTTGCATTATCCCAGATTCATTATCTCGGCCAAAAAATGGATTTCTGCCAACTGTGTCAAGGTCTTGAGCTTAAATTCACATTTTGAGAAAAGACTTACAAACACAAAAGCTTGCAATATTTGAATTAGTGCCAATTATTGTCAAAACTTTTAAAATTAAAATTCCCTTTTGAGAAATTATCAGGAACCGAACCTCAAATTTTTTGAACCTGTAAGAATTGTAATTTACACTATCAGAATTAAAACAATGTATTTTTCATGTGTAATGATTTGCATCCAAGTTATAATTTCCGTATGTTTATCGACACATTCTTTATCTTAGATAGCATCATAGTGATTCAAAAGTAACCTGTTAAATTACACTGCACTTAACATCTCAAGATTGTCCCAAATTCAAATTCCAGTGCTTTTGCAAAGCAGATTTGCTTTAATATTTAAATAATCTCTTCATAAGAAACCCATTTTTATCCATTGGAATCATCTAAACCTTGTGTTTATGCCTTTTGGTTTTCCTATAATCTTTCTGAATTTCTAGTATTTTTTCTTTCTTTTCCTCAGAATTTTAGAATACGAGCTCGTATGTATTAATCCCAATCAGTTTGGATGCTAATGGTCAGGTTTATTCCCTACTAGTCTGCAAGGGAGTGGTAGAAGGGTTGGTTCATCTCAAACAAAGGCAAGCCCTGTTTTATCGTTACACTACCTTCAAATTATGATTTCTGCCAGAAATCGCAACTCAACCCATATAGTCAAAACTTTAGAATGTTTGAATAAACTTTTCCTTTAATCTAATATGGGGATTTCGACTCTAAAGTGTTCAACAACACACACAAAAGACAATTCAGGGAAGAAAACACATTAAAGCACACATACAAATGATTCAGTGCACACAAAGAAACACGTAGATAGAGGTATGTATCGATACTTAAATAATATTGAACTTAACTCTAAACGAAGCTTCGCGTAATAGTGGGGAATGAAGGGATCTTGAAGGCTCCCCGTATAGGGACCTTCAAACGGACGAAAGTCACATTTTCTCTGCTGCTGCTTGTCAATTGCTCATTAACCCCCTAGGGCTACCCTCTCCCTCTCCCTCTCTCTCTCTCTGTTCAGCACAAACAGCTCTTGTAACTTAGATCAATTATTTTTTTATTAAGTTAAAGAAAATTCAGCAGCGGACTATCTACCTCCCTTAAAACATATTATAAGCGCTCAATTCTGTCCCGATTAAAAGTTCCAGCTGGTGGGTAGCTCTCTCCTTTACTGTGAGTCTATTTAACACAATCCAAACATATTAGACAATTTCAGGACCGTAATGTACATACATATAAGCATTTGGGGTTCACTTCAAAGGATGAACCTACTGCTTCTTTGATGTCATATTTCCAATTTTACTTAATAATATACACAAAAGAAAACACAGGCATTTCTTACATTTCACCTCCAGGGGACTCGGACCCCTGCATATACTGCTACTACTTTTTTTACCTCCATCCATTTTTCAAAAGAACTCATCACATAATTAAAATCCCAAGTAGGATCTCCGGCACCATTAGCCACCCCATCCCACCAGGCCTTGATGAGGGCTATTTTAAAACTGCCACCATACGGCCATTCCCCTTGTGTCCAGCCATATAAGTCACTGCTAAAAGGCACCGCATATCTGTCATCAACTTTATCTTTTAATACAATGTCCGCTGACGACCACGGAGGCACCAGCGGGTCTCCAACCTTTTCTCGAGCCCTGGTTACCATTTTCTTACGTTTTTTCCAACTTCAAAGTTCCTGATTTGGGCTCTGGCTTTAGTTTGTTTTTGAATTCCCGTGGAGCCGGGGATGCAGCATAGGCCGCTCTGCTGCTATGACTTCCCATTATATCTAGAAAGGAAAGACAATTAACAGCACAACGCGTTTTCCCTATCTATGCGCTCACTGGTGTTTAAGAGGTCCTTAACAAGTCCTGCGATTCTTTGGGTCTCTTAAGTCTCTTTGGTCGGTAGCTACCCTTTTACTGGCAGTCCCGCTTTCAGCTGGGTCGCTAATTCAATGCAATCAACCTCACAGCTAGGATGCAGTTCGTACTCTCCCTAACTGAGGAGAGTTGTTCCTCCCTTTCTCCGTCAGGGTTCTTTTTTGGAGATCCGACGGTCCAGGTTTTCAATTACCTCTCCAACTTAGGAGGGTACTGGACTTCAGTCGGATCCCATCGTCATTGCCAATTTGTACTGGAAAACGGGGTGAACACTCGGACCCAGTAGGTTTGTCTTGGAAGTCTTTATTAAATCTTGATATCACGGAGAGACCAGTCGCATGCAATGGTGCAATCCGGCACTCTGAGAAGCACTGGAGTACACACATAGTTATAGCAAGAAAAGTACGTGACGATGTTAGGCAGTTTCAATGGTTAGAGATTAGACAGTTAACCCAATTAATTGTTAACATGGTACGGTGATATATCTTGGGCATGCACACAATAGTTATTTCTTAGTGTACAACCATATCGGACATCTGGCGCCCATTCGTCTGGGAATGTAGCTGATAGCCCGACTAGTCTATTAGTTTATGTGCTGGTCGCGTGATTGCTCAAGGACACCCTGTAGTAATTTCATTATCCATGTATTTTATTTTTTCACGGCTATACAGAATGGTTGCGACATCAAAATGGTTTATGGACTTGCTCAAACTGACCTTTTGTTAGAGAGATCTGGAAAGAAGTGGTCCGACTCTCACACTGCCGAAATATCATCATTGTTTCACTGTTTAAGAATGGAGGTAAATACATTTGTGGGAACTCTAGAGATGTTTTCCTTCAGTAGAATGTGGGGAAGAATCGCACATGTATCCTCCTGAACATGCACATACCCGTCAGTGAAACATCCCACCAAAGATCCACACTGGATTCAGAACATCTGGAGGAAGCGCAGGAATGATCTTTGTCGCTCGAAAAAGCACTCAAAAATAGTCAATAATTTGTCTTGTGATGTTGATTGGGAATAAATATTGACACGGACACAGGGGAGAGCCCCTTGCTCTTCTTTGAGATAGTGTCACGGTAACTTTTACATCAGTTCAACATGGCAGCTTCCACCTGGTCTTCAGACAGGGTATTCTGGATTCTAACAGCTTTGTTTTAATACAAAAGCTATCTTTATCTCCCCTCGGGCTCGTAAGCCAATTAATGTAATCTTATTACAGTTCTTTGTTCAAGTGGAAACAGTTGCTACTTACTCCTTCTAAACTCCACGTTAATTTGGAGATCTCTATTCAATTCCCCTTTACCCTGACCGATGTCAGGAGAACAATTCCAGCTTCTCCATCCTCCCCAATTGAACAGAATTCCCTCATCCCTGGCACCATTCCACTAAATCCCCTCTGCAATACCTCCAGAGCCCTCACATTCTTCGTAATATGTAATGAAAAAATTAGATTCAATTTCTGATCTTAGCTCTAGCCAGTGATGTATTAAACATTAATTTTACTTCTTGTGTTTGTACTCTCTGCCTGTATTTATAAAGTGACACATTCTCTGTGCTTTTTTTTAACAAATATGTCAGCTTGTCCTTCCAATTACTAACAAGTGTGCACATGCATTCGCTTTCTTCCTGTCCGCTGTTTAAAGTTGTCCCGTTTAGTTTTCATTATCACTCCTTATTCCTCCTCAAAAACGTATCCATCAGACGTTTCGGAATTACATTTCTATTACCCTTTTCTCTCCATTTGAATAAGCTGTGTATATTTTCCTGAAGCTTACTGCTTCCCTCCTCAGTGTTTACATTTTCAGCTCACTGTCAGCTACCAATACGTACATAAGACAAGAGAGAAAATGAGGGTACTTTCGCCCCACGAGCCTGTTTCGCAGTTCAACATTATTATGGATGATCTCTTGGCCTCTCAAACTCCACATTTCCAATTACCCCCAATTACATTTTATTCCCTTGCTAACAAGAATCCACGTTCTGCAGCCAGAACACTATTCATTGACCCCCCTGCACTGCCTTCGGAATCAAAGATTTCCAAAGTCACACAGCACTCAGAGAAAAAAAAATATATCTCGCCAGATGTGTCAAAAAGAGCATTGTCTAATTTCAAAATCTTTCCCTCCAGTTCCAGAAATTATAACATTTGTAAAGAGTCAGTTATCCTTTATTTGTATCATACAGGGCAGTGCACCAAATATCGATCACTAGGTAACATCATTTTTAACTCGCCTCCTTATTCAGTAACCATTGGCTACCGCTTCTCTTTGCGTTTTGTATTTTCACCAATATAACATCCACACTGTCACTGTCGTTTTAATCCATGGCGTCCAGTTGCTAACACAACTCCAAAAAGCAACTCTTGATCATACTTTCTTCATGGAAATTATATCAAGCTCACATCCTTCATCAGCACTCCCTTTACTTAGAAAAATACTTAATTTAAGTTTATCAGATATAAATTCGAATTGACATATCCGTGCTCCTGATCATATATAAATATTATTTTCTTACAAATATACATGTATTTCTGAAAACGATGAAGGCCTCGAGAAATGTTCCCATATTCGACATTATCCTGGCTATCCTCTAATTCCAGAGCGCAGCCCTCTCCCCTGTCAAATAAAGAGCGGTGGGAAATTTAGAAACCTCCAGTCCTCTGTCACCACTCCCAAATCCAAGTAGGAGTGAAATATTATGACCAGACCTTTTATTATTTCCACCATTCCATGCCTCTGCGACCGCCATATGTCCCACCCGTACCAGCTAAATATTCTACTTTGTTGTGGTAAAAAAAAAACTTTGGATTGAAATGGGTTAACAGAACATGATTGTTCAGGGTCTTTAATTAATGTCACTCTCCATGGATCCTAATTGCGCCATTGGAGGCTCTGCCTCTTCTACTAATAAGGGGCTC
Organism: Cetorhinus maximus; assembly: GCF_964194155.1. Taxonomy (NCBI): domain Eukaryota; kingdom Metazoa; phylum Chordata; class Chondrichthyes; order Lamniformes; family Cetorhinidae; genus Cetorhinus; species Cetorhinus maximus. Next base: position 79,185,421 of record NC_135900.1, on the reverse strand, counting down.
ATTTCAATGTATTTTCACAAAATGTGAGCGGGAGCGTCACCTCCGACACCGACGGGGAAATACGGCTCTAGAGAGAGGGAAAGCAGAGAGCAGCATCTGAGAACAACAGATTGGAATGTTGCAACAACAGACAGGATGTTATCGTGGGGGTTGTACAAACATTGCACATATTATGATTCGTTAGTCATTAGCTCGTCGCATCTACTACACACTTCTGGTTATTCAAGTATTTTATTTTTCCATCCTGGCCATTTTTGGTATACCTGTTGAGTCTCTCTGTACAGTTACCACTAATACAAAACGCATTTAACTTCATTATTGGATGATGGAACCTCTTGTCTTCACTTTTTCTCAGCAACTCTGCTCCCGATCCACTGAAGATACGAGCCTCTCTGGGGTATATTTAGACAGCTCACAACATGTGCGATCCATTTGTCCTGAGCTGACTGCTGTCCCCCAATGCTCACCTTTCCCATTCTTGTCCCCTTCCACCCCTAAAATAACACTCATCAACTCGCCACCTCAGCCTGGCTGCTACATACACCATCACCTGTTTCTCAACACAGACTCGAATATTCAAATGTTATTGTGGGTACCCTGCCAGTTACCATCCTGTGTAAACGCCAGCTCATCTCCAACTATCCTGAAAATATTCTAACTCACAACACATCCCTTTCAGGCATCATCCCTGAGCTCAATGTCCTGCATTGGTTCCTGGTTTGGTGTCACCTCAATTTTGATATTATCCCTTAATGACTTAATGCATCCAACGCCTCACTCCACAGAGTAATTGCAATTAATCTGTCTTTTTCCATTGTTCCTGCAATTTATTTCCCTTTAAGTTTTATACAGTTTTATTTTTTAGGTATATGTATATGTGTTCACTCAGTGAGCACACCGCCCCCCCCCCCCCCCCCCCACCCACCCCCCCACCACCACCACCACCACCACCACCACCACCACCACCACCACCACCACCACCACCACCACCGCTCCAAAATATGAATCTGGCCTTTGTAGTGTGTTAGGTCCACTGGTACCAGTGTAACGATTCTGAAAACATGAAATGGTGCAGACCGCGCTGCCGTTCACTTACTAGCGGCTCCCACCTGGTGCTGCAAGTTGGACAGGCAGTTCTAGCAGTTTTGAAAGATGTCTTTGGAACTTGGTGTGTGCCTGACCATTGAACGTTTGTGTTAGTCAGTCTCGGCTAAACATTTGTTCAGGAGCAGGAGGAAACCATGGACCCCGTCTAGCGCTATTGAAAAGGACCAGACATTTCACTTGCAGCTGTAGGTCTTCTGTAATTGGAAAGTTATTCGAGGTGCTGTGGAGGATTTTTTGATGTTCTTTTGTGAGCTGCTCCTTACATTCAGTGGGTACAGACAATTTGGTGACCCAGCTCTATATTACTACAGGGGTCTTTATTTACATTTCGTGTGTGACTTTAACGTGATCAACACTTGGCTCAGTGGCTGCAGAGATGGGAAACTCTGAAAAAAGTTATAGACAAAGGTGGGCTCGGCTCTTCCCATCCCGGGATTTACAACAACTCTTCACCAACATACATCTAACACATGAAATGATAGTGAGACGAATCTGAAACACAATGTTTTTTTTATTAGGGTTGTGTCACATACTTCAACACGACTTGCAGCCTCACATCCCAGGGAGCGAATGGTGATGTCAGTGGCATAAAGGTCAGAGTTCAATTGACCAACTAAGGATGCAGAACTTTGCTCACAGGAGCTGGAAGCATATCCATCATCTCTCAGTCTCTTGTCCGTCCATGTGTCCATTAGGTGATGGGGGACATCAACGCCGGTCGTGGAGAAAACATTGTTTTGTTCCTCAGTGGGGAGAAGTATGATGGGAGATACCATTGCTTCCCAGGGCAGAGAGATTTCTGATGGTGTGCGTGGCCTTGTTGAGCCCCTATCACAAAGCCCCAGTAACTGGCAGAACTCTCAGTACATTTTTTTCCGAATATTTAATCATTTGATTGACGTGGGCGTCACTGGCTAGTTTTCCTTGAGAAGGTAGTATTCAGCTGCCAAAACGTAAAGTAGCTATGAGACGATGCACAGTACATCATGTTGGTGAAGATTCACCATCCTGGCAGCAGCCAAGATAATCTCTTTCTCAAGTGGACAGCCATTCCCACAGCATTCTAAACTCAGTCAGGACCAGAGGTTGGCCTCTTGGAAATCGAGATTTCCCCCTCGACACCTGGCTCTAAACAGAAATTAACTCACCACTCCGCACCGCCAAACGGCCACGTGAAAATAACGCGATTATACCGAGTGCAATTGAGCCACCAGCAACATCGTGGAGCAGACCATTGGTGTGATGAATTAGTGCTTCTGATTCCTGAACCGCTCGCAGTGAACCATCCACTACACTCTGGAGCAGATCTTCAAGTTCATAGTGTTCTGTCGCAGCCTTCATACTGTTAACAAGTTGAAACCAATAAGGGAGTCGCCAATTGCTTTATGCAGTGTTGCACTACAGAATAATTGATGTTACTTATGGCTAAACTGGCCAACTGGCGAGAGACTGAGCAAAGGAATTGTGGTGACTGTCACATTCTTTGTTACTTTCAAGACCATTCCTCCCCTAGAATTGAGCTGCATTTGCTCCTGAATCACGTTCTACGCCCCTGTTGGCGTTAGTGATGAGTTTTAGCTTTGAAGTTTAAGTTTGCTTTGCATTCCTTTACGTCTGTAGAGAAAATGTAAAGTTGAGCATTAGCATCACTTTAAAAGTTCTAAGCATTTCTAATGAGTTTTACGATTCTGAGAAGTTAAAAGTCAACAAGAACAGAAAAAAAAAATATGTTGCTGACGAGCAACAAGTTTTCAGAGAAGCAACACAAGTCATCGCCCACCCCTCCCCCCGCTCACTCAACCCAGCAGCTTGACTTCAGTTTGAAGATAACTGCTATGAGCGACTGCAGCCAGGGAACAGCAAACTACAGAGAAATTAATTTTCCCAAAGATACAATAGTTCTCAAATCAAAAAGGCTGAGAGAGTATCCGAACGGACTCTCAAGAAAACATTCTGGCCAAAGGAAGAACAGGAAGCTAGAAAATATCTGTGCAGTGAATTTAAACATTAGGAACAGAGTGGAAGATTCCATGCCGCAAATTTAAATATAAAAGCAAAATCTGCAAGTAAATATTTAATGTGAATATAGAATTGTTACAAGTCAGAAGTTCCAAATAAACAACTGAATGCCTGTAACATTTGGCTATGCGAATGTGAAGCAGCGGTAGCGTTGATGGCTGAGTTGGTGCAGAAGTATAATCAGAAGAGAGATTGAATGAATGCGATGACCCAGGGCTAGAGGAAATGTGGGATGAAAGCTCAAATCCCTGGAGGGGAATAATTGCAGAAGTTGTCTGAGAGAAAGTGTCAGCTTGGGAGAATTTTCCAAAGAGGGCTCTTGGAGAGGGGAGATTGGAAAGCCTTTCTGTAAAAAGAGAGAGTTCATTGAGAACGGTTGACTCACGGTGGGACAAGCAACTGGGAGGAGTTGACAACTGATCTATTGCATTTCATCGATTTGTATTTGTCACTTGGTTTGTGGTGTTTCTGAGTACAGGTCTCCTCTTGCTTTACGTAGACTGTGTACTTACTGTGTACATTTGATTATAAGACAGCCTTTGTAAATTATTTAATCCTTACAACCATAATTATCAATCTAACTACCTTTCTATCTTATCTATCTATCGATCTATCTATCTAACTAACTAGCTAAACATCTAACTGTCTATTGGTGTGACTGTCTGTCTGTATATATTTACCTATGTATCTATCTATCTATACAACTGTCTATCTTTCCGCCTATCTATCGATCCATCTATTTATTTACCCATCTATCTATCTGTCTATCTATATACCTATCTATCTACATCTATGGTATATATAGAGAGTTGTTTGTGATAGAGCACAGTAATAAAATTCACATTGCCTTGTTCAATGAATGTATATTTTTTGTTAAAACTTCATTAGCTGCCTTCAGTGATTTTGTTCAGTCGCCCCTCTCCAAATATGAAAGCAAGGAAAATAAGGGTTCGTGCCCATCCAGCTGCGTTGCACGCTAGAATCCGGATTGCCCAGTTGCAACATCAGTTGGTATGCTTTCAATATCATCACGATCATGAGGATATAGGCAATGTCACCAGGAATCCGGAGCAAACTTCAGAAAGAGGAGGAGCAAGGAAGATATTTCATGGGCGCATTTGACCCAGGCAGGCTTTCGGAGAGTGCCGAATAACACTCTGATTCCCAGTGGAAACCTTCCCTTTCAAACCATTCCCCAATGTTACAGCCATTTGAGAGACCAATGACAGCTTCCCCTTGTTCACCATTCTGTAGTAAATATCAGTATAACTAACTTGATAATTAAAACATTTTTCAACAACATATTCAGTTATTCAGACAAAGCTGAAACATTCAGACTTCTTAGTTCGATTGGTGCCTGTCCTTTGTGTTTCCTCGAGTTGCCCAGTGAATCTACATAGTGCCTCTCCAGTGGCGGCAGCATGGCTAGTGTAACGCTCCTGACTTTCACTGGGGGAGGCTGCAGAGAGCCCTGCCGGACAGCCTCGAAGAGCGCTGGGGCATGATGGCTCAATATGGAAGTGCACCACGTTGACATGGGCTGCGGCAGTCTGAGGGATAGGGTAACAGTAAGGACACTGGCTGAATGCCATTGAAGGGAGAATACATCCTGTCAACCGGAGAGAGGACAGCCGTTTGCAAATTACATGGAGACACTGTCACTGCCCCGGGCCACAGCTTCAGCGATCCTAGTAATCTGCTGCAACTCCGATTGCTGGGCTGCTGAGAGAAACTAAAATTCACTTTGAGCAATGAGACCCACAGCTATAATTAGAGCAGCCTGAGCCTGCATGGCCAGCGAGCATGGACCTCCTAAGCGCAGCCTGAGCTCCCACTGCGGCAATGAGATCATTGATATTTTGGCCTGTAATACAGGTGAAGTTGGGGCAATGTCCACTAGATACCGTATCACAGCAGGATCCGTTAGCGCTGTCATGGAGTTAGCGTCCACTTCTGCAGGGCCCAGCAATATTTCCATCTGAGTCCTCTGTACCAGAACCCGTTTGTGATCACACCCTCTTTTGAGCTTGCACAGGAACCAGCCTTTCCACCTGGCAGAAGCAGCACATTGGTGCTCGGGGATTCACCACATAACATAATCCGACTCTGCACTCGTCTCTATTTCAAATTCCATGCAATCATTTGATCTGGCGGCGTGAGTATCAGATCAATTGGCTGGGCATCATCGTGGGTGCTGTCATGTTTTTCTCTCTTCCGTGTTTCCCAAGCTCCCTTACCGCTTGTTCCTCTCTCTCTTTCTCCCTCTCTCTCTCTCGCCTCACCTCTCTCCCCCCCTCTGTTTCAATGGGTATGTGTCCGTTTTTGTCTTTCATTGTCATGTCTGAAATTGGAAGTGGTGGGGTGGGGGTGGGGTTGGGATGAAAGATTGTAGGTGGGATAAAAGCAAGATGTTCATTGTTCCACGATCTGTGTCTTGTACAACATAATCCCAGTCAATAGGATGAGGTTGAGCTGGGCGTTCGGAAAGGACATAAGGCAGAAACAAAGCATCATCCCTAATACTCGCAGTGATATCTAATGCTACAGGCTCTGTCACAGCCGCTCCCATGTTACAGATAACCATCTCCTTCATCAAGCACAGAGGATGAAGTTTTGCCTTGCCCCCTCTGGTTCTCTGCCGCTCCCTGTGTTTAGGTGGTCAGGTTGTCCATCCAGATGGAGAGGACAGAATGTCAGTTTTGGTATTGTACTCCGTTGGATGATGTACCTGTCGTATCTGAATAGCTGGAGTTACGTTGAGACAGTGATTGGTGTATGTGAGACTGGTACCAGTGGAACGTGCGAGAAAATGAGGTGATGTTTGTGAATATTAGGCATTAATCCTGATTCATAGTGATTGCTCATGTATGAACGATTGGGGTGCGGTACATTGAGCTGTGTGAGATTTTGGTGCTATTTCGTGTAGCAGATGCCATGTGGAGATGAATGCTCTGACATAACCCACGCGTGTGAGCACATTTAACTTCTCCTGACACTGCTGCCAGGTCCTTGGGGCCAGATGTCTTACATCGACACGACTTTCTCTCCCCGTCAGAGGATATTAATTTTATACCTGCAGCCCCCACTACCCACGGGATCATTGATTTTCGCCGGTTGTAAAACGTTCTCCGTAATAGGTTTCTATTAACTTTTGTCATTTACATTAAATCTGTGATTTCTTATTCCTGAAATTTGAGCCACCTGAACCAGTTTCACCTGAATCACCCTTATCAAAAGATAGATGTAATTGAAATCGAGATTTAATTTCCTCTTACATTTAACTGCAATGCAGAGACAATCCCATCATTTCCAATCTCTCCAGATTCTGGGAAACATTAAAACACATCAATCTGAAACTTGACCAAGTCATCCCATTCTTCCCAAAGTCTGATTTTTTGAATTGGATACATTCCTCCCACAGGTGTCTAACTTATGCTGTGTTATAATTAACCATTCTTTCTGACTTTTGATTTCGCTGTATTTCTCTTTTTGAAGCCAAAAACGCTGTTCTTTTTTTTATTATTCAACTGCTTTCTGAACTTGTCCTGTCAAATTCAAAGATATTGTGGGCGATCCCAAGGTTTGGTGTTCGTGTCTTTCTAGAGACAGGGATTTGTTCTGGAATCACCAGAGCTTAGTTATTCTTTATGATGTATTCTTGTTTCTGCAGAACAAAATGGATATCCAATAGACAATTGAGTCACAGGACATTCAGAGCTTTCTGCATGAGCTATAATTATCTATTGGAGGAGGGTGTATGGGCATCGCGGGGTCTGTTGATGCTACACCCAGCCACATAGATGCCAGCAAAATGGGTCACTTCTGCGTTAAATCTTGACACAGTCAGTTAATATATTACAATTGTCTCTTTGATCATGGGTGTGGCACCAGGTCACATAAAGAAACAGAGAGGCTCAGGAGCAGCAGCAGCATCAATAACGCCGTGTACCAAGTGGACTGCTCCATATGTGGGAGTAATTTCACAGCTGCGTGATTGCAACAGTTAGGCAATGGAGATTCAGGTAGTTCCAACTGCAAAGTGTTGTACAGAAACATTGTCAATACCTGGACTTGAGTAAGAGTGAATGCAAGAGGAGGCTGCTCTTCTACCGGTAGATTGTGTTGAACTGAGTGCCCTTCTCCACAAAGACCCACTTTACAGACCTACATCAAAGTAAATGTCACTTCAGAGAAACGCACTTTCAGTGGCACTGAAGCTTTCTGTGCCTCGTAACATTTGCACAAACTGTTACTTCAAAGTCTAATGCGTGACGTGTGTGGTTCTGACAGTGAGCTTTACACAGGGGTATTTTCCACAATGTAACCAATGCCCTTTTTCCCAACGCGGTCTGGTTCATATCTGAAGACACTGACACAGCATCTCAGGCACAGAGAGTGATTGGGTTTGCCCCATTGCTGGTTTTTAACAGGTGCAGGATGTGGCCGGCTGCTTTCACGTTCCTATAAGGATCGCATTCAGAATGTGGGCTACCACATAAACAGAAAGGACTCCCATTCTCTGACTGTGAAGCTGCTCTGTGAAAGCCCGATGCCAATCTATATCTATCTTTTCAAAAGAATATTAGACACGTGCTAGAGAAAAATAAAAAAAAGATAAAAATAAACATTGCTCCTTGGTTTCCGGGGAAAGAGTTAAAATGAATCACAGGGCTCACACTTTTAAACTGTTCAAGTTTTTACCGTTATGGAGCGCGTTGCCCTGGTCATTGGAAAGCACCAGTCTGAAGCACTACGTCACGGACATCACTTTGCACTGGAAAGCCAAGAGGTCTCAGCAGAGAAAATAGTTTGTTTGACCGAGTTAATAGCCCTGCAGCAGCCGTGGATATTTGTCTCGGTCTGTTCCCTGGGGAACAGCCTGTAGATAACAGCGCCCTATGTCACCAAGCTGCTCAGAATAGGACTCGATAAAATAATAACTGTAACTATCTCCTGAACTTCTTTGTAAAGGGACATTCCAGAAGATGGTGGACAACCCCATCAAGGCCATGTCGAGGACATTGTGAAGAGGATATAATTTCTCTACATGCAGCAATTGAATGAAAGGCAGGGCCTTTCTGACCGCCGGACAAACAATGTCTTGGTGCTTGTTTTTAAGGTCTGGGATGAGGCCATCTGTGCACCTGCTTAACAGTCTGCTCATCACACCTTCCAACATGGTGCTCCATCTCCTTTCCCAATAGGGCCTCGATGACTTTACTTGTAAACACAATCCGGATGGATCTGTGGTCTACGCTCATCCATTTCTACGGGGTTAGGTGGTATGACACGATGCAACTGGCTGTGGCAGCACGGTGACGAGGCCCATCCTTGGTAACACCAGATATAGGTGGAAAGGTTAGGAGAGTGAAATTTAACCATATTTCTTGACATATGGGCGCCGATGGCCAAAGCGAGACGTCATTGTAGCCAAAAACCAGCTCATCAATCATCACTCCAGATGTTTGTTGCCTTTGATGAGTGTGACCCGAGTCGTGGACGGGAATGGAGGAACTTTGAAACACCATAGATACGGCATTACATCCATCATGTATCTGAAGGGAATGTCACACATAAGCAAGGTTTTCTTGATGCCACACACAGTGTGTGAGGGAAAAGTGATAAACGCAACACCATATGCTTGTCAGACCGTGTAAGGATGGTTGGTAGCCTTTCCTGTGGGATGATCCGAATGAAGAGGCCGATTAGTTGGCACAGAAATCTCAGCCGCTGACATCTCCTGCTGTACATTGGTGCGGTGCTCATATCTCATGCCACACAATCTCTGTCCACCCTTGTACCCAGTGGAGTGAGAGTCTCTGGTCTGGTTCCTACTGAGTGCGATAATGCCAATGGTGGTTCCTCGGATACGTCTACTTCGTCCTTGTTTCCAAGTCCTGACTTCACTCCGGAGAGTAGGGCAGCAGCTCCTGAATCTGTGCGAGAATCGCAAAGGATTCATGATGTGAGATAATTGAGAGAATTTTCTTTCTTAGTGAACTTCTTCCTAATCTATCCAGATACTTGGTTGCTGCCATTCACTGTCAGCCTGCCTAAATACTTTCGTAGCTTGTGTTCACACAATACCATTCTGAACGGAGGTGCCATTCCTCCATCCCAGCTCTCCCCTTACCCTCAGGCCCTGACAACCCACGTTCCACCTGCACAACTGCATCAGCAGCAGGGCTGTGTAAAACTTGAAGCGTGGACACACTTTAAACCATAGCGTTCTGTGGATGGTATTCTGACAAAGTTCATGGCCTTCTCCTCCAGAGGTCAATTAACAAGGCGATTTGTGGTACCAGATCCCGTCCAATGTAGCACTAGGACGTTGTGCTCCCTTTTCTACTTCATTGACAAGACGGGAAGGGTGATGTGGTGACTCATCGAGTCAGGGTGATTAGAAATTCCTTCAAGAGATCTAGTTTTATTTCTCCTCATTTCCATCATTCACCATTGACCTTCTTTTCTTTGAACTTGATTATGGGCGCCGTCTCCATTAGCGCTGCTGAGCGCAATATATCCTGGGCCCACTCGAGGCTTGACACGCTGTATGCTGCGATGCCAGGCTGCATGCCCAGAAGAGATATCCCACTCACCTTGGCGGAGTGTAGATGGTCATTGAAGCGCTTTTGACAATTTATCCAGGACCCCGGGTGGACAGCTCTGGAGCTGATGACCTCCATTATCGTCATCAAACACTATTTGGTGGCTGGAGGGAACATGGATCATTCAGTGTACAGGACGTCCAGTGTGTTTATACCTCTATCAGGACGATGTCCAGGCCGTGCTCCGGGAAGCGTGGTGCTGCTGCCTCCGAGTACTCCGGAGGGAATCTGAATCCTTCAGGGGACAGTATGTCCTGTGTGTTCCTAACTCTGTCAGGATGGTACCTCAGTCTGTCAGAGATCCCTGACGATTTCCAGGATCCAAAGAGGCTACAGTGATTGCTCCCCAGCAAGTGCTAGAGACAGAGGACGTCGCTGTTGCCACCCATGCATGTGTACTCAGACTGCAGCAGGGCGAAATTGACATGAAGCTTATGCTGCAGCTCGCACCTTGTTGCAGCAAGCCATCGGGATGTGGAAACCATGTTTCCGGTGGCTGGACCTCTCCGGTGGAGACCGGCGATAAAGCCCACAGACAGTGTGAACCAACTTTGTCCCCTGCTTTGCACTTTGCAAACTGGCGCTGCTCCGGGCAGAGAAGCAGAATGTGGAGGAGATGTAGGGGTTGTGATTCACCTCCGGTGAGAATGTGGGTGCAAAACTCTTGGAAGGCGATTTTGACGACAATTTTGCAATCAAAATAGCCAGGGGAAGCAGGCACGCTAGGGGCGCTCTGATCGATTCGAAATTTGTGGAGGATGGTGACAACATACTGTTACGAATCACCTTTGAACTTCATATTGCAGTTGTGAACGTTTGATTCCAGTCTGGCTGATGGGAGCACAAATATCCTCTCGTAATGCTCCTGTCATGAACGTGCAGTGTAGGCCCTACTAGTCACTCGATTCCAGGATAATGCAGTTGACATGCTTTGAGGACACTCCATAGATCTTCACATCTCCCCTCTGAATGGCGGACTCCTGTCTGTCTGAGGGCAGCTGAATTGCGCTCTGGGACCAGGGTCATATCGTAGAAATGCAGCCTTGGAAATTAAATTTCCTTGCACCTGATCCTTTGTCAGCGTTCTGTACATGAACCCTTCAAAAGCACAAAGTCACCAGCTACAGATGGTGATGAGATGGGTGGAAGAACCAGCTTAAAGGGCCTAAGAGCACAAAATGAAAATGATGTATCTCGGTTATGCATTCCCAAATATTCTGGCAGCAGTGACAAGCTTCGTCAAGGATCAGGCATCAACGACGTGTCCACTGAGTATGAAGCTGGATATGTCTAACTCCTCCTTGTGTCCGAGTTCTGACTTCTCTCCGGAGGGTAGGGCAGCAGCTCCGGGATCTGTCGGAGAATCACAAAGGATTCATGATGTGAGATAATTGTGAGAATTTTATTTCTTATTGAACTTCTTCCTAAGCTATCCAGGTACTTGGTTGCTGCCATTCACTGTCACCCTGCCTAAACACTTTCGTAGCTTGGGTTCACACAATACCATTCTGAACGCAGCTGCCATTCCTAAATCCCAGCTCTCCCCAAACCCTAACACCCAGACAGCCCACGTTCCTCCTGCACAACTACATCAGCAGAAGGGCTGTGTGAAAGTTGAAGTGGGGCAGGCTGTTAAAACATAGCGTTCTGTGGATGGTATTCTGACAGTGTGCATGGTCTCATCCTCTGCAGGTCAATTAACAAGGCGATTTGTGGTATCAGATCCCGTCCTATGTAGCTCTAGGACGTTGTGCTCCCTTTTCTATTTGATGGACAAGAGGGGACACTTTGGTCTGAAGGCTGCACAAAGCAAAGGGAATTATTAGTTCTCTGAGACAGCTGACATTACCTTGATCACAAATTGAATTTCACATCTGAGTGAGACGACCAATGCTCTTCATAACAAGGAGACATAGGAAAAGCAGATTCTGGGGAGATAATTTACACTCTTGAAGTAGATGTGATGAAAACACTTTCACAGGATTTGCAGCTACATCTCCCTAATCTCCCATCTCTGCCATTACATCCTTGTGGAGCCCAAAATCCTGAGCGAAGGTGTATGCAGACTTTTGATTGTGATTACCTCTTGACCGGCGGCCTCTGGAGGGCCGAGACCTGAATCGCCAAGGCCTACTTTCCGGTTCCTGCTGTGTGGCTCCAGAACTCTCCTCGGCAGCTGGAGCAGGAACTGCTGAGGATGGGGGATTCAGTTAGGCCAGACACCACCGAAGGCAACTAAGGAGATAGACACGGTGCTGTATATCGTCAAATCATCTTCCCTCTCTGTGCCTTAAGGCTCTTGGTAGATTTGTTAGTATTGTGCGTGAGTTATTCCATGACAGTGTTTCTGAGTTTGCATGTTTTTGTGTGTGTGTGTGTATGTATAGGAAATATAGAGAGAGAGAGAGAGAGATTGTTTCTGTATATATTTGTCTGTGTGAGTGAGTGCGTTTGTATGAACATTTCTGTGTGTGAAGGTTTATGTGTGTCTTTATGTATGCATATGCATATGTGCGTGTGTGTGTGAGTGTGTTTGTGTGTTTGTTTGTGTGTTCGGTTGTTGATGTGTGATTGAGAGAGGATGTGCAAAATTTTTTGTGACTGCCAGTGCATGTTTCGGAGGCTGCATGTGTGTCCATGTGAGAGCGTTTAGCAGAGACATAAGAGAGTGCTTAAGGCAGTGTGCAAGTCTGCATGTGAATCTGTGTGCATGTATGCGTGTATATGTGTGTGCGCCAGCAGGTGTGAGATTGCATGTGATTCACTTTGCGTGAGTGTGCGCGCAAATGTGTGTGTGTTAGTGTGTTTGTGTATGTGTGTGAATGCGTTTGCAAATGTGTGTGTGTATGTGCAAATTTGTATGAGCATGTGTGTATGTGTGCCTGAGTGTGTGTTTCTGAGTGTGTTTGTGTGTGAATATGTGAGTTTATGTGTACCTGATTATAAGTGTGTGTCCGTATGTTCTCCTGTATATGCGAGGGTGCTCTTGTTTGTTTGTGTGCTTGTGTGTGCGTGTGTGTACACGCTTTATTGTGTGTGTGTTGAGAGAGTGAGAGACTGTGTTTCGCCAGTGTGTGTCTGGCGAATGACTGTAATTGTGTATGTGTGTGAGAATGTGTGTGAGTGTGTGTGTGTACGTGTGTGGGGGTCAGTTTATGTGAATCGTTTAAATTCATTGTTACAGGATGCGGGCCACGCTGGCTAGGCCAGCATTAAATTTCGATGACTTGTTGCCCTTCATATATATGTGGAATTTGGTGTGCTTATGTGTGCGAGCGCGTGTGTTCGTGCCTGTAAATTTGCGTTTGTGTGTGCATACATGTGAGTGTGTGTGTGACTGTGGGATTATTTGTGAGTTACGGAGAGAACCTGTATGTATATAAGTATATTTGTGCATCTGTGCGTTTGTCTTGCGTAAACTAATTTTGCGTGCACGCGTGTGAGATTGTGTGGTGTGTGAATAAGGATATTTCTGTGAGTTTCTCAGTGTTTGTGCACGCTCCTGTGTGTGCGTGTGTTTGTGAGAGAGAGAGAGACAGAGTCTGCAAGTGTGTGTGTGCTTGCGATTGTATGAGATCCTCTGAGTAGAGGTAGAGATAGAAGCAAAGATAGATCAATAAAGAGAGAGGGTTATAAATAGTTAGATAGAAAGAGAGAGAGAGGTAGAGAGCAAGACATAGAGAGGGTGGGAGAAAGAGAGATAGAGAGAGCATGAATTATTTGTTGATGCGAGTGTTTCTGTGTTGGAGTTTCGCTCTCTGTGTTAGGCTGTTTGAAGATGTTTGCGTGGCTGATCATTTTGTGTCTGTGCTTCTCTGTCTGTTTATTCTTCTGTGCGTGCATGTGATTTTTTGTGTGCATGCGCGTGTGTGTGTCCTTCCACGGAATATTCTGTGACGGTGAGTTTGTGAATGTGTGTGAATTTGTTTGTGTCTTAGTGTGTGTTTCTGCATTAGTGAAAGTTTGTGTCCATATATTTGTGCATGTCACAGGATCGCATAATCACATAGCGCAGAAGAGGCCTTTCTGCCCATTGAGTCTGCACCGCACGCGAGAAACAACTGACCTTCCTTCCTAATCTCTTTACCAACACTTGGCGCATAACCTTGAAAATATAACGTGCCAAGTGCTCATCCCGGTACTTTGTAAAGGATGCTAGGCCATCGGCCTCCACCACCCTCCCAGCCAACGCATTCGAAACCGTCACGACCTCCTGCGTAAAAAATATTTTCCTCACATCCCCCCTCAATCTTCTGCCCTTCAACTTGAAATAATGACCTCTTGTAACTGACCTTTCAAATGGGGGGGTGCAGCTGCACCCATCCATCCTGCCATTGCCCCTAAAAATTGTATGCATCTCGATCAGTTTGCTCCTTAGTGTTCTCTGCTCCAACCAAAACAGCCCAACTCTATCCAACCTCTTTTCATAACATGAATGCTTCATCCCAGGCAACATCCTGGTGAATCTCGTCTGAACCCCCTCCAGTGCAATCATATCCTTCCTATAATGTGGCGACCAGAACTGCGCACAGAAATCCAGCTGCGTCCTCTAATAGCTTCTACATAACGCTAACAAAATCTCCCTACTTTGGTAATCTATATCCCGATTCAACAGGGCAAGTGTCCCATAAAACGATTTCGCCAACCCATTAAAATGCATCTGCGCCTCCTGATATCAATGGGCGCGCATGTGATGAAACCTTTGTTCCTCAGGACTTCCTAGTGTCATCCCTTTCATTGAATATTTTGTTGTCAAATTGCTCCCTCGAGGATTAGCACCTCTCACTTTTCAGGTTGAAATTCCATCTGGCACTTATCTTTCCCCATTGACCATCCCATCTGTACCTTCTTGTAGCCCAAGACACTCGTCACTGTTAACCAGCCGGCAAATATTTGCATCATTCAGAAACTTACTACTCCAACCGGCCACATAGTTCTTCTATGTCGTTTATGCAACGTACAAATAACAGGGGACCCAGCACAGATTCTTGTGGTACGACACTGGACACGGGCTTCCAGTCAATAAAGCATTATCTGTCATGACGCTCTGTCTGCTACAAATAAGCCAATTTGGAATCTACCTTATTAAGTTACCATGCATCCCATGTAAATTTGACTTTTTTATAAGATTCCCATGTGGTAACTTTGCTTTGGTCAAATGTTTTGCTGAAATCCCTATAAACTACATCACCTACACTAACCTCATCTACACACATTGTCAACTCGTCAAACATTCAAACAAATTTGTTAGACATGACTTTCCTCTGACAAAGCCATGCTGAGTATCCCTGATCAAACCTTACCTCCCCAAGTGGAGATAAGTACTCTACTTCAGGATTTCATCAAATACTTTCCCTACCACTGAAGTAAGAAACCATGTCCTGATGTTCCCTCGCTTATCTCTACAATCCTTGTTAAATAGTGGAACCACATTTGATATTCTCCCGTACTCTAAAATCTCCAACTTGGCCAGAGAGAAATTGGAAATTTGGCTCAGTACCCCTGCGGTCTCCTCCCTTGCGTCCATCAACAGCCTGGAACTCAAATCATCCAGACCGCGAAATTTGACCTCTTTAATGCCTGCCAACACCTCCCATATCTTGTCACTCCCTTAAACAATTTGCTTAAGAACCTCGCACTCTCTCTCCCCGAGATTGAAACATTCATCCTCATTCTCTTGGGTGAAGGCAGCTGAGAATCACTCATTCAACAATCCAGCAATGTCCTCTGGCTCCACCACATATTGACCCCTTGTTACATTATGGGTCATACTCTTTCCTTTGTTATACTCTTGCCATTAATAAGCTTATAGAAATTCTTGTGAATTTCCCTGCCCTTTACAAGCCACAGCGTTTTCATATCTTCTCTTTGCTCTCCTTTTGCTTTCATAGGCTGCACGCTGTACTCTCTGTAGTTAACTAATGCCTCCGTTGATTTGCTTCCCTTATACCTGCTAAAATCCTCTATTTTCCTTTTCTTCGGAACCTGAATATTTTTGGTCATCCATGGTTCTCTGGGCTTGTTACTTCTTCCTGTCACTCGAGAGGGAACATGATCAGCCTGTAACCTCTCCATTACGCCCTCCTCTTCTCCTCTGTAGATTTCCCACCAAGTATTTGTTCCCAGTCTCCACTGGCCAGATTACTAATACCCGCTCTCCCTCAATCCAAAACAATTTTATGCAACCTGTCTATTTCGTTGTCCTTAACAAGCTTAAAATACACCATGTTGTGGTCGCTATCACTAAAATGTTCCTCCACCACCACCTCAGCCATTTCTCCGGCTTCATTTAAAAGAATTACGTCCAGTAATGCACCGTCCTATATTGGACACTCAGCACATTGAGATAAAATTTCGCCTTACGCATTTCAGGAAACCGAATCCATCCAAGCCCTTAACACCATGTTTTTGTTTCCCGAAGAATGTCGGGAAAGTTGAAATCACCTAATATAATTACATTAATGTAATTGTCTTTACACACCTCCGCAAATTCTGCACAAATTTTGTCCTCAATTTCCAGCTGGCTACCCACGGTCTATAATAAACAACTAATAACTTGACTGCCCCTTTTTTATTCCTAAGCTCTACCCACAAATCTTTATTCGATGCTCCCTTCACGATACCATTTCTCTGTACTGCAGATAGTGACTCATTCAGCAATAATGCAATGCCTCCTCGTCTTTTACCCAAACCCCTGTCTCGCATGAAGATTATATATCCCGGAACGTTGAGATGCCGATCCGTGCCCAACTCTCAACTTCATATCAGTGATGGCTGCTATAACACAATTCAAACTGTCCATCCTCAACTGTATGTCATCCTATTTACCTATCATACTCCAGGCATTATAATAGAGGCCATCCAGCCTTGCCTTATGTCCTTGGAACTTAATGCACCTACACTGCCTCCATATTGATTATTTTCCTGTATTGTGACGTGTGCCTATTCTGCTAACATTATGTGCTCCCTCCCACTGCCGAATTAGTTTAAATTCTTGACTAGAGCACTAGAAGGCCCGCCCGGAAGGACATTACTCCTGCTTCTAGAGATCCCACCCTCCCCATAAACGGTCCCAGTGAGCCAGAGTGTGTCTCTATGTGCATGTGTCTGTGCATGTTTGTGTGTCTTTGTGAGTGTGTATTTTTCTATCAGTGCGGGTGTTTGTGTTTGTGTGTGAAATTATGTGTTGTGTGTGTGAGGTGTGGGTTTCGCTTAGTATGCACTTATGTGTGCATGTGCATGTGTGTGTCTTTAGCATTGCATTTGTGTGCTTAAATGTCTGAGTGTATGTGTGTGTCCGTGTGTTCTAGTGTATTTGAGCGTGTGTTCTTATGTGTGTTTGTGTGCTCTATTCCGTGTGTGTGAGAGAGAATGATTGTGTTACTCCAGTGTGTGACTGTGCGTGTGTGTGTCTGTGTATTTCAGTTTCATTTAGTGTTGTAATTTTATATTTAGACGACGTTGGATGCGCTGGCTGGGCAAGAATGTATTTCCTTTGCCTTACTGCCCTTGAAAAGTGTATTTACTTTGATGTATTTCCGTGTGTTAGTGCATATGTGCATGTCTGTGTATTGTTCTGTGTTTGTGTGGGTTGTTGTGTGTTTGTGGGCGTGTATGTGTATGTTCGTGTGAGTGTGTATGCTGGTGCACATGTGCCTGTGTGTGTCTGTGCCTGAATATGCACGTCTGTGCTTCTATGAATTGTATTGAGTGTATTTGTGTGTGCATGTGTGTATGTGTGTATGCATGTGTGTGAGTGTGTTCAATTCCTTTTATGGGATGTCAGCTTCTCTGGCTAGGACAACATATATTTCCCATCCCTAATTGAAATCGTCTGCGTTTTATGCATCTGTCAATGTGTCCTTGTTCTTGTGTGCATGCACAGCTGTGTGTGTGTCTTTCTGTGCGTGAGCGTATGTATATATCTGTTTCTGCGGATGTGTACCTGTGTGTGCGTCTGTGGGTACCTCTTTATGTGTGTGTGTATCTCTGTTTATGATTGCATTTGCATATGCACGTGTTCGTTTTTCTGTGTGTGTGATTGATTGTGTGAATGTTTGGGAGTGGATGTGCGTGTAACTGTCTGTTAGCATGTCTGTGTGTGTGTGTGCTTTTGTGCTTGTGAATGTGTTTGTGAGCATTTCTTTCAATTTACACTTATTGTATGTGTTTGTGTGCGAGTGAATATGTGTGTTCTGTGTATGTGCGTGTGTGTGTGTGTGTGTGTGTCTGCCTGTGTGTATTTTCCCTCAATCATTGGCGTGTGTTTCTGCGTGTGTGATTCAGAGATACATTGCTCCGGAGAGATTGTCTGTCTGTGTGCTTCTGTTTCTGTGAGCCTCTGTGTGTAGAGAGAGAGGTAGAGTGATAGAAATAGAGGGACTGATAGATAGACAGAGAGAGTGAGAGAGAAACGGAGAGAGCGAGGCAGAGAGAGGGGGAGAGAGCGAGAGAGAGAGAGAGAGAGAGATAGAGAGAGAGAATTACTTTTTCTCTGTTGCGAGTGTTTATATATGAGTGTTTCAGTCTGTGTGTTAGCCTACTATATGGATGCCTTTTCATTTTGTGTTTGTGTGTTTCTGTTCATACCTCTGTATGTGTGTATGTGATTTTGTTTGTGCAGCTGAGTGTGAGAAAGATTCTACAAATATGGGAATGTGTGTCCTTCACTGTTTTTGTGATGTGTGTGTGCTTATGTGTGTGTGTGTGTGTGTGTTTTTGTGGGTGGGTGTGGGTGTGTGGGTGTGTTCGTGTTTGCGTGAGCTTCTTTGTGTAAGTGTTCCTGTTGCCTTTATCTATTTGTTTGTGTCTGTGCATGTGAGCTTGTGTGTACATGTGTATTTAGCCTGTATCTATATTATTTTAGAGTGCATGTTAGTACGTGTGTGTTATTGTGATTCTGTATATCTTTGTGAGATTTGGTGTGATTGTGTGTGTTTGTGTGTATATGCGTGTGCTTGTTTTTGTGTGGGACTCTGAGTGTAGAGAAAGAGGGAGAGTGAGAGAGTGAGAGAGAGAGAGAGAAAAAGACATAGAGAGACTGAGAGAGAAGCGTGTTTCTCTGTGACTGTTTCTATATTTTTGTCAGTCTGTTTGTTCTGTATGTGTCTGTTCGTTATGTCAGTGTCTGCACATGTCTGTGTAAATATCCCTTAGTGTATTAAGATGTGTTTGTGCATTTGAGCGCGTGTGATAGTGAAAGTTTCTATGTGACTTTTTGCATATGGCTGTGTGCATGTGTGTGTGTGCTTGTGTGTGTGTGTGTGTGTTTTTGTGCCTGCGTGTGTGTTTCCAGATATGTGAAACCATGTGTCCATAAGTGCACATGTATCCGTTTGTCTGTATGGGAAAATGAGTGTGCCTGTGTGTATGTCTGTGTGTGTGAATGTGTGTGTGCGTGTGTGTGTATGTGTGACTGTTTCAAATTGATATTTTACGGGATGTGGTGTTCATTTATTTTTCTTTCCAAAATGTCCTTGAGAAGCATTTGAGTGTTTCTGTGCGTGTGTGTATGCGTGTTTGTTTGTGCATGTACTTGTGTGAGTGACTGTCTGTATCTGTGGACCGGTTTCGGTGTATCAAGCGGTGTGTAATCCTCTGTATATATTTTTCTGTGATTCTGTGTATATATGTGTGTGTTTGTGTGTGAGTGTGTGTCTTTTTATGGGGCTGTTGAAGTTAGCCTAGGTGTAAGTGTGTTATTAAGAGATCATTTATATTTCCTCTTAAGAGATGTGATTGTGTGTGAGTGTGTTTGTGTGCGTTGGTGTGTGTGTGTGTGTGTGTGTGTGTGTGTGTGTGTTTATGTAGGCATGAGTGCGTGTGCGTGTGCATCTGTTTGCTTGTGTCTCTGTGTGGGCTTGTGTATGTGCGCGTACGCACACCTGCGAGAGTCATTCTGTTTGAGGTTTTGTGTATGAGAGAGAGAGTTTCAGAGGGGAGTGAATTTCAATATCATTTTACTGGACGTGATATTCGCTGGCGCGGTGTGTGTGTCTGTGTCTGAATGAATGTGTTTGTTTTGCCTATATCTAACTATTTGTGTGCCTGCATGTCAGTGAGTGTGTGTTTGTGTATTTGCGTGTGTGCACGTGTGTCAGTGGATGTGAGTGTGCCGGTGTGTGTGCGTGTTTACCTGTGTACGTGCGTGTGTGCAGGTGTGGCTTAATTATGTGCGACTTTTTTTGGGTGTTTTGGTGTGACTGTGTGCAGCTTTGTGTGCTGCTCATGGCTTGGAGTGCCTGTGCATATGTGTTTCGGTGTGCGTGTGTGTGACTGTGTGGAATCCGTGTGTGCGTTTGTGAGTGTGTGTCTGTGCAATTCCAAGTGTGAGTGCTTGTGTAGGTGTATGTATGTGAACGCCAGTGATCGTATGCAGGCTTGTGTTCTTCTTTTGTTTCACTGCATCTGTTACTTCTAGGCACATGAAGAGCTTTTTCAGTGCCTGTGTGCGAGACCCTCTGTGTGTCTGTATGCAAGATAGTCTGAGTGCCTATGGGTGAGTCCGCCTCTTTGTCTGTCTGTGACAATGGGTGTGGATGTGTTTGTGAATCTGTGTGCGGGTGTGTTCATGTGTGTGTGTGCGTGTGTCTGTGTGTGTGTGTGTGTGTGTGTGTGTGTGTGTGTGTGTTTGTGTGTGTGTGTGTGTGTGTTCCTGTGTGCCCGTGCGCTTGCGTTTGTGCCTGTGAATGTTTTGAGGCTTGTGTGTTTGTGTGTCAGTGCGTCCATGCATGCTTGTCTGTGTGTCCACACGCGTGTATGTGTGTGTGTATGTGAATGCGTGTCTGTGCACGTCTGTGTGCCTGTATGTTCGCCTGTTTGCGTGTGTGTGTGCGATTGCCTTTGTGTGTGCATGTGCATGGATGTGTGTGTGTGTGTGTGTGTGTGTGTGTGTGTGTGTGTGTGTGTGTGGTATGTGCGTATATGTGCCCTTGTGTGCCAGTGTGTGATTTTGTTTGTGTAGGAGTGAAATTGTGAGAGAGAGAGAGAGATTGTTGGATAGAGAGAGACAGAGATATTGTGAGACAGCGAGCAAGAGAGACAGAGGGAGAGAGAGAGAGAGACATAGAGAGAGAGGGAGAGAAAGCGAGGGAGAAAGAGAGAATGCGAGTGAAAGATGATTTTTCTGTGCGGGTGTTTCGGTCAGCGTGTTAGTCTGTTTGATTCTTCAAGTGCGTAGTTATTTTTTTGTATGCATGCATATTTACCCCTGTGTGTCTGTGTGCATGAGATTGCGTTTGCACATGTGTGCCTGTGGGTGGGAGAGAATCTGTGACATTGTGCGTGTGTGTCTGCATATGTAAAACAGTGTGTCCATCTGTGAGTTCATGTGAACGTGTGGTTCTTTGTGTGTGTCTGCGTGCATTTATGTCTGTGAATGCCTGCCTACATTTGTCTGTGTGTATGGCTGCGTATGATTGTGCGAGGGTGTGAATGGCTGTCTGTGTGCAGGCATTTGAACTTCTTGTGTTTCAGTGCATCTGTGCATGCATATCTATTTGTGCCTGTGTGCATGTGTGTCTGTATGTGAGCCAATGTCTGTGTGTGTGAGTGTGTATGTTTGTGTCTGTGTGGATATGTGTCCCTGTGTTTGTGCATCTGCGTGTGTAAGCTAGAGAGCGAGACAGTGTATGTGTGACAGTATTTATGTGTCGTTGCATGTTTCTCTGCGTGCATGTGTGCATTCATGTGAATATTTGTCAGAGTGTATACGATCGTTTTTTTCAGTGTGTGTGTCGGCCTGCATGTGAGCATCTCTTTAAATTAGCATGCATAAGGGTGTGCTCCTGCATCTTTGTAATTGAGTATAAGTGCATTTGTTTCACTTAGTGTGTGCATTAGTTAGTGCGTGTGTGTGTTCTCTGTGTGCACGTGCAAGCGTCTATGTGTTCCTGTGTTATGATATGCCCATGTGCAATAGTAAGTGTGTGCAATTGTGCCTTTCTATGTGAATTAATATGTGTGTGTGTGTTTGTGCTTAAAACTTTGTTTATGTGTGTGCCTGAGGGTCCGTGCGTGTGTTTGTGTGTGAGGGAGAGATGGATAAAGACAGTTGGTTTGACAGTTTGTGTTTGAGTGTCATTGCGAATCTTTATGTGGGCATGAATTTGAGAGTGCATGCGAAATAATGAAACGATGCTTGAGTGTGTGTCGGTCTGTGCGTCTGTCTATGTGTGTGTGTGTGTGTGTGCGTGTGTGTGTGTGTTTGTTTTGCATACACAATTTTTTGTGATTGCCTGCTTGTGTGTGTGCGTATGTCTGTGTTCGTTCCTGTGTCTGTGCGCGTCTGACAGAGTGCTTTTTTGAGTTTGCCTGTCTGTTTGCGGGTGCGTGCGCGCGTGTCGGCGTATGTGTGTGTCTGTGGATGTTAATGAGAGAGAAAGAGATAGAGAGAGAGAGAGAGAGAGAGAGAGAGGTGGGGTGGGGGGTGGGGGGAGAGAGAGTTTGGCAGAGAGAGAGGGAGGGAGAGAGAATATTATGTTTGTGTGTGGGTGTCACGGCCAGTGCGTTCATCAGTTTTATTCTGTATGAGTGCCTGGTCTCTATTTGTATGAGCATTTTTGTATCTGCATAATATCTGTGTGTTTAAAATTGCGTGTGTGCTTGTGTGTGTATCTGTGTGAGAGAGTCTGTGCATGTGTATGTGAATGTGTGTGTTGTGTTTCTGTATAAGTGAATCTGTGGGTTCAAATGAGTGTGCATGTCAGTGTGTGTTCGTGCGCGTTTGTCTGTTTGTTTGTGTGTGTGTGTGTGTGGCTGTGGCTTCATTCTGTGAGAAACTGTGTGTGTGTCTGTGACAGTGTGGAGCTGTGTTCGCTCCTTATCATTTGGTGTGGTTGTGAATGTATTTTTGAGTGCATATGAGTGCCTATGTACATGTGTGTGTCTGTGTGCGAGGTCGTGTGTGACTTTGTGCCTGTGTTTCTATGTGTGAGTCCATGTGAATGTGCATGTGTTTGTGTACCAGTGTCTTTGCAGGCATGTGCACTTCTTGTGTTTAAGTGTGTATATTCACTCTTTGCATATGTATGCCTTTTTGAGTGTGTGTTTGTGTGCGAGTCCATCTTTGTGTCTTCATGCGAGTCCACCTTCTTGCCCCTGTGTGAGTCAACCTTTCTGTGTGTGGGTGTGTGTGTGTGTGCGAGTCTGTGTCCGCGTGCATGTGTGAGCCTGTGTCTTTGATCAGGTGTGTGCGCTTTTGCATCAGTGTGGCTTTCCAAGCAAGTTGTGTCCCTGTGTCAAAGTGTGTGTGTGTGCTTCTGTGTGTGCGTCTGTATGTATGTGAATGTGTGCTCTAAACTGTGGGCGTCTATTTGCATGCACGTCTGCACATGTGTGTGGGTGCGTGCATGAGTGGTTGTGTTTGCATGTGTGTGTGTGGTATGTGCATGTGTATGCACAGTTGTTTCTGCTTGTGTGTGCGAGAGAGAGTATGTGAGAGAGAGTTTGAGACTGAAAGCGAGAGAGAGAGAAATACACAGATTGTGAAGCGGACAGATTACGAGACCTTTGAAAGAAAGTGACAGAGAGAGAAGAGAGAGAGAGAGATAGTGAGTGAAATAATTACATCTCTGTGCGGGTGTTTCGGGCACTGTGCTAGTGTTTTGATTCTATAGGTGTACCTGTTAATTATTTATATTTGTGCATATCTGTCTGTGTGTGTCTGTGGGATTGCCTGTGTGCATGTGCATCTGTGGGAGTGAGTCAGTCTGTGACTTTATGCGTGTGTTTCTGTGTCTGTCTGCATATATGAATCAGTGTGTCATTGTGTGAGCATCTGTGTGCTTATATTTGTATGTGCGTGTGTGTCACTGTTTTTATGACTGTCTGCGTATTTGCGTGTGTGTGTTATGCATGTGAGAGATATTTAGCGTGAGTGTCTGAGTGCGTGTCGATGCATGTATCTGTGCATGCCTGTGTGTGTGAATGCACGCATGTGTGTGTGAGTGTGAGTTTGTATCTGTGTGCGTTGTGTATGCGGTATCTGTCATAAATGTTTGTGCACATGCGTGCATGTGAGAGAGAGACAGAGCGAGATCTAGAGAGAGATAGAGACAGAGATGGAGAAAGAAAGAGCGGGGGTGAGAATTATGTATCTGTCTGGGTGTTTCCGTCAGTGTGCCGGGCTATCGCCTTGGATTTGAGTGAGGTTTTGCATCGCTGGGGGCATGTCATGGTGAAGTGAGAATCAGACTTCCTCCCGTCACTCCTGGATCCTCACATCACTCCCGACTGCGTCTTCAGATATTCATGTTACAGTCCCGTCACATTCCCGTGAAATTGTTAAGAAGATGGAAGAGAGATTCGTAGATTTTTTACAATTGAAATGTTCCCGTGTGGACAATGGAAATCCGACATTATGATCACAGGACCGGGAGGCAGTTTAAAAAAAAAAATCAATACTTGGAATAGTATTATGTCCTTTATTAAAGCTTTTTGTAACATGCATTAGTTTTGTTCAATAAAGGAGGAAGGTATCCTTCAGGCCTGGACAAGTTTTCAACCAGCACCTGAAGCAATGTAGAAAGTGAACTGTTTCTGTTCCAAATTTATAATTATCTAAGTGTCTATTTGATATACAGAAAATAATTTCATATCTGTGTGTCTGGGTGTTTATGGGGTCAGTATTTGTTCTGCTTTGCCTCACCGGTTTGCTAATAAATACGTTTTTATCCCTTCATTTTTCATTAAAATGACAAGAAAGTCTGTTTTGTGACTTTTTAAATGCTACAGCACTGAAGGGGTTAAATAATCTTTCGCCTAATGCATCTTTTTGGAGTCACTTAAGAAGACGAAATAATGGGAAATCATGCCAACTGGCTGCCTTCTCTGTATCACCTCTGGTTTGACCCAGTCAACTTCGGCTGCCCGTCACTCATGTCTACTCCCGATTACCCCTAATAACGCTCATTATCCCCTCGTACCCAAGTCACCATTGGCTCCTCTTGTTTTCTTTGACATCTGCGTCACTCTTCTCAAACTCCATCCTTACAGCCAATGTTTCATATTTAATCTCTGCTTCCTTCCATTATATCAAGAACCTCATCTCACGTTCCTTCATGTACATTTGTATTGATAACATAACTGGAATCAGTCACACATTTGAAAATGTGAACAACTCTTTACGGAAACTATTATTAAATTCCTTAGCATGATGACTAATTTAATTGCATATTTCCCTTCCGTACAGTAAACCTAACTCCAATTATGATCCTAAAGTGTAAATTTGACCTGAACAAATGTATCACTTGTTAGCTGGTGGCCATGTCAGTGGCAGATCAGCAGACCATTATCCTGGACGAGATATTGAGACACATTCCGATTACTTATTATGAACAGTTTATTATCCTGTTACACAGCCACATGTTTAATATTCACGCTGCCCTGCTTTGTGCAGCCAAGGACTTTTCTGTTTGTTTCACCCTCAATTTCACTTTTGATCGATTTGTGGCTATTAGTTGCCCAAAGCTGAAAATGAAATTTTGCAGCGAGACATGACTGTTGTTGTTCTGGGAACACTGACTGCGCAGAGCTGCTTGAAGAATATTTTCTGGCATTTTAAGTGCAAAGGTCGGTATTGGCTCGTGAAAATGCCCTAATTTTGTGAGATCACACTCGGTGAAGAACCCTCTCCGTTCTGGGGACCAACCGTGTTCCTCCACCACGTTATAAAACTGTGGGTCTGATTTGCCCTGATTCTGCTGCTCTGTGTTCTCAACATCAGACACATTTTAGTGAGCATCATTGTACGCAGGAAGCTCCGGGCTGTCAGCAGTGGGCAGTGTCCCAGGGACCAGAGATGGATAGTTATTTTATTGGCAGTGATCTCGAACAATTTCGTCCTGCATTGGTAAATGTTAATGGGGTATTATCGATGGATCCGGATGTCGTTTTTGGGGTGTAAGTATTTTCATTTCTGTCAGTTTGCTCGGGAATTAGGCTTCATGCTGCAGCTCCTTCGCTGCTGCACTAAAAGTGGCATTTAAGCGGTTCAGTCAGCAGTTGTGAATGTGCTGAAATATCCATTCACTCCATTTCTTCAATTCATTGCATAATGAGAAGTAATCAATCAACGAGATTTCCATTGGCCGGGTTTCCTGTCCATCATGCATACAGCTCACTGATTAGAAAAAAAATAAACACACTTCACTAAATCACTGTCCTCCCTTTGGAGGTACTGTCTGTCCAGTAACATTATCGGTCAGCAAATGGACAGAAATTCCACTTCGCAAAATATCCACATTCCAACTGGGTGAGGCACCAGTACTTCAACGCGATTACTCACATTGCCTGGGCAGGAATCGTTCTATCGCAAAACGCAGGACAACTCCCAGAGAACAGGGGGAAAGGTCAGATGATCTAATTTTGTAAAGAGGAAACGAGATAGGGGTCAAGGTGTAAGGGGTAGTCATTCAATTCACGGTCAGCATTCAGGGGGTTAAAGTGGAATTGGAAAGAGAGAAAGCGAAAGGGACAGAAAGAGAGAGAGAAAGAGAGAGGGAGAGAGAGAGAGAGAGCGAGAGAGAGAGAGAGATTGAGAGTGGAACATAGTGCGAGAGATAAACGCAGAGACAGCGAGAGAGATTGAGAGAGCGAGAGCGCAAGACAGAGAGATAGAGTCAGAGACAGAGGGAGATAGAGAGAGTGACAGAAAGAGAAAGGAAGAGTTAGACAGAGAAGAAGAGACGGAGAGAAAGACATTGTTTGGAGAGAGAGAGTGAAAGTGAGGGAGGGAGAGAGAGACCTACAGGCAGAGAGAGAGCGACAGAGGGCTGAGTGTCAGACAGGGAGGCTGAGAGAGAGAGAGTTAAATTGAAAGAAAGGGAGAGGGAGACACAGAGGTTGGTAGACACGCAGATAGTGGGACACAGAGACTGAGGGCGAGAGAGTGTGAGTGAGGAGGACAGAGAGAGGCAGAAAAATATAGAGAGACTCATAGAGAGAGATAGAGAGTTACAGAGAGTGAGAGAGATATATAAAGAAAGAAATATAGAGAGAGAGATAGAGTGAGAGAGGTAGACAGAGAGAGATGGTGAGAGTTAGAGAAAGGGAGAGAGAGAGAAGGAGGGAGAGAGACAGAGGGAGTGAGAGAGAGATAGAATGAGAGAGAGTGTGGGAGAGAGAGTGTGTGTGAGAGAGAGACACAGAGAGAGTAAACAGAGATGCAGAGAGATAGAGAGTGTGACACAGAGACAGAGTGCGAGAGATTGAGAGTGATAGAGGGAGATACTGAGGGAGTGAGTTAGAGAGACAAAGAGACAGACCGTGACAGAGAGTGAGAGACAGAGTCTGATAGAAAGGGAGGGATTGGGAGAGAGGCACTGAACGAGGTACAGTTATATATAGATGGAACGAGACAGAGAGACAGATTGAGAGTTAAAGAGGCAGAGAGAGACTGAGTGAGAGACTGAATGAGAAAGAGAGTGAATGACAGACAGTGAGAGAGAGGGAGAGAGAGAAAGAGACAGGGAGATGAAGTGAGAGAGAAAGAGCCACTGCAGAAGAGAAAGTGCGTGACAGAGAGATAGATGCAGAGAGAGAGAGAGAGAGAGCGAGAGACTGAGAGACACAGAGATTGAGAGACAGCGAGAGAGGCAGAGATGGGAGCCATAAAGAAAGGAAACAACAGTGAGAGAGAGACAGAGAGAGATAGAGAGAGAGAGAACCATGAACCAGAGTGTCTAAATTTTGAAATTAACATGTCAGATTCTAAATGAAGGCCAGATAATATGTATTAGTAAATTCAACAAAAATAATCTCGGCTGAGTTCAACAATTCAAATTCTGAAGCTAATGCTGTATTTATATTTATATTTGTTATATTTATTTCATATATCCCCAAAACTAAACTTCACGGAGTTGGATGGACATCTCTTACTTATGTTCAGGGAGTGTGATCATCAAATCTAATCAATTGAAATATAAGTGTTAATAAATCGAACCTGTAACATAAATAAAACATATTCCATAATTAGAAACATTAGAAAGGACAATGTATGAACTTGCTGTTTTCAATGCAATGGGACTAATGAGTAACAGGGACAATCAGTTCCCACAGATACTAACATTAATTACAGTCCGTGCTGGAACAGCATGATCTCATTTATCATAGGAAAACTGTTCAGTTCAACATCCAGCTAAATGCATTTTAGTGACCTCAAAGAAATTAGCCAAAACTGGTTCGTAACTGTCCGTACATTTATTGTTATGGCCCATCCAATTAAAGGATTGATCACTTTTAGAATAAGGTTCTGGGTATTATCGACACAAGGCTCCAGTAGCAGAGATTGTGGTGGCCGAAGATAGAATATTTTGAAGGAAGGATACAGAACATTTTATCGACGTTGGGAAATTTGATTGGGATCTTCCTGCATCACATTCAAGGCAGTATAAGGACAGCTCCCCTTTCTCACTGCAGGAAGTAGGGAACCAAATTTGCAACTCGTGAATTCTCCTTAACGGGGCATCACACTGAAACCGTCTTTCCGATCAATGCTTCATTACCTTTCCAGCAGGAATTCTCAACATTCGGATTCACGACCAGACAAACCTGGTGTGCAGCGGTAAGGGAGAACTTTCTTTCAGTTGAATGGCACTGCAGGAAGCCCTCCGCATTCTGCTCACTCACCTTGGTGCCGGGGTCGCAGGCCCTGCTGATGGGATGAAGGCGAGGAATGGATGAAAGGCACGAAGACAGTCTGGGGACGGGGTTGTTCAACCAGAAGATGTGGAAGAGGTTCATAAAAGAGAGTGAGAGTGTGAAAGGCAAAGTATAATAGTTGCATTGAGTTCCTACACCAGAAGGATTGAAGTGGGGCGATTGCTCTCTCGAGAGAGTTTGGAAGGAGGTCTGTAAAGGGGAGGGTTTGCAATTTGGAGCGTAAAGGATGTTGTCGAATCTGGCCCAAAAAGTGTTGATGCGCAAGGTAGCCTGTAAAGAGCGATGTGAAACGTGGTGTATTTCGAGGGTGTCGAAGGTGGTCTCTAAAGGGGGTTTGCAGGGTGGTCTGTAAAGGGGTGTGGTGTGGAATGGGGTCTGTAGAAGGGGGAAATGAAGTTGGCCTGAAAAGTGATGAATTTGGTATGTTAGGTTGGTGTAGAAGGTCATTTGTAAAGGGGGTTATGGAAGTCGGTCAATCAAGTGGCATGTTGAAGGTGGACTAGAAAGGGCTGTGTAGAGGGTTGACTCTAAAGGGGTTGTGGATGTTGGTCTACAGTGGCATGTGGAAGGTAGACTGCAAAGGGGTCTGTGGGGGGTGGTCTATAAAGGGGGTGTGGATGTTGGTCTACATTGGCATGTGGAAGGTAGACTGCAAAGGCGTGTGTAGAGGGTGGTCTATAAAGGGGGTGTGGATGTTGGTCTACATTAGCATGTGGAAGGTAGGCTGCAAAGGCGGCACGGAAGGTGGTCTGAAAAATTAATTGATGGAGGTCAGAAAAGAGAGGGAGAGTGTGAAAGGCGAATTCCAAAAGGGGGATTGGGAATGATACAGCGGTTGGAATGTACCAGGGAGTTTAGGAGGGTGGTCTGACAGGGAATGGGAAGGCGCTCTCTGCTTGAGTCAGTGGAATGTGGTCTGTAAAGGGTCTTGTGGAAGGTGACATGCATAGCGCTGGTGTGGAAGGCTGCCTTTACAGTATGGTGTGGAATGTGTTCTGTAAAGGGTCCTGCGGAAGGTGACATGCATAGCGCTGGTGTGGAAGGCTGCCTTTACAGTGTGGTGTGGAATGTGTTCTGTAAAGGGTCCTGTGGAAGGTGTCATGCATAGCGCTGGTGTGGAAGGCTGCCTTTACTGTGTGGTGTGGAATGTGTTCTGTAAAGGGTCCTGTGGAAGGTGTCATGCATAGCGCTGGTGTGGAAAGCTGCCTGTACAGTAGGGTGTGGAATGTATTCTGTAAAGGCGGTTTGCATTCTGGTCTGCAAAATGGGCTGCGGACGATGGTCCTAAAAGGGGTGGGGGGGTGGGGTGGGGGGAGACTTAGCTGCCCTCTAAAAGGTCGTGTAGAAGGTGGCCTATAAATGGTTGATTGAAAGGGGATCTGTAATGGGTCTGTGTAAGATGGTCTGCAAAGTGGGGATGTGGAAAGTTGTCGGCAATGGGGGTATGAAAGATCGTCTGTAAAGCGGGTGTGGAAAGTGGTTTGTAAAGATAATTATGGAAGGTGACCTCTAAATGGCGGTGTGGAAGGTTGTCTGCAAAGGGGCGTTGGTATCTTTTCGGTAAAAGTGTGTGAAGAAACTGGACATTAAAGGGTCTGTGTATGCGCACTGTGGGTATAGGGGCATAGTGTTTTTTTCATCTGGGAACTGTTGATTGACATTGAGTGCCTGGTTGCCATCTTAGGTTAATGTATGGCATGGGAGACGGTTACAGTGAAACGAGAGATTGGGATGTCTTTGGGTGGGAGGGCGAATGCTAATGTAGGTCGAGAGGGTCATGGAGGCTGATTACAAAGATGACATTGAAATGGTGTATGGGGAGTGTCAGGGTGGCCTTTGGGAAAATTGAGGAACAAAGATCCAGGGGAAGGGAAGACATATCCAGTTTCCTTTTCATTTCCGGTCGACGGTGAATCGGGCAGAATCCAGGCTGCTCGAGAGAAGTATCAATGTGACATTGTGCGAGATTCGAAAGTGATTAGCAGAAAGTTTGGATGAAAGGCTCAGGATTAAATGTGCTGGACCTAGTTTGGAATTTCAAAACATAGAAACTCCACAGAAAAACAGGTCATGAAAAAGGCTATCTCCTCACTGTACAGCAGGCAAATTTTCAGTTTGGAGTCCTCTCACTGGTTCTGTGTAGTGCTCAATGTCACCATTAAAATGGCACATATATAGTAACGGAATTGTAATTGCTGTGCGCATGTGGAAATCCTCACTCTCTGGTGTAGAACACATGGCAGTAGGTCTGGTCCTGAGGTTCTTCACAATAAAGGGACCCCAGCAAGAAGCTGAAATGCCTTCATTCTGGGACATTGGCACTCGGCCACTGTCATTCTGAGGGGTGAACGGAGAGAGGGAGGTGAATGTTCACCAAGGGCATGCTAGTGTGCTAGTGCCTTTCGCCAGACGGAGATTGTAGGAGTCCATTTATCCATGTGAATTGTCACACTTGACAAGGGATCATGCGGATAGCCTTTCCTTTATGACAAGATGTATAGATCCTCCAGGGGTGCAGAGATAAGTTGCATAGATTGATAGGGAGGCTTGTCACACACGGATATCATCACCCTTGTGTATGAGTGATGCCTCCATGTACATGCGTGTATTAAAGGGAGGAACACCTATCCTTGGGCCACCAGGTTGCATTTGCCTGGAAGTGATGGTGTGTCCGTCTACAGTGCAGCAACTGACAGCAACAAGGAACCCAGGATAATGGCAATATGAGCAAGAGAACATATATCTACACGTGAAAAAAAACTATACAATGAGAGTACACCCGTGCCAGAAGTATGTATTTAGACGTTCTTAATTTATCTAACTCTGCCACCGTCTGTAGCATCAGTGACATCCGTAGGCCGAGCAGGAGGCAGCTGCTAACGACAAGGACATTTTGTCTGTGATGACAGAGCGGACACACTCTGCTGGTCCAAGTCATGGTGGGCCCCGGCATAGGTGGAACCACCTCCTCCTGCCCATCTTGAGCATCTACACATGAAAGGGCCACAGGCAGAGAGGATTTGAAATATCTGGAGAGAATGGATTGTACTGTGTGGATTCACCCCAGGGTTTCCGCCTCATGTTCCTGCATCCTTTGAGTCGGCGAGGTCACCTCACATAAGCCTTTAGGAGAAAGATTGCGTGGAGGGAGATCGAAGAGTTTTGCCCCCCTCTCACTTAACCACTTCTGGAAAACAGCCATGGTCACAGCGATGGTGTCCAGGTCATCACGCATATCCGGCAGAAACTCAATGGCGTCCACCACCCTTCCCATGGAGACTGCCATGTACTCACATATCGGAGACACAGCATCAGAAAGCACACGGAAGGTCCCGTCATCCTCCCGTGCCAATCCGCTAACGGAATCGGAAACCTCAGAATGATGCTTCTTTGAGTCCTTCTGAAACTCCGGCATATTCTCCATGGCCACATCCAGAGGCTCATCATGGCACTTGGCATTATCAGATGCCTGATCTCCAGCGGTTCTCTGCGTACAAGAGATGTTGGCCGTCCCTGCCTCCGCCTGCTCTTGGCACGTGTGTGCGTGCTGAGAACTAGAGGGTGAGCCGCAGAATCGATCAATGATCCATCCGTTTGTGTGTGTCTGTGCTGGGGTCAGGCGGCAGGAGAATACCTCTGCTGCTCTGCTGTTGTGAAGTCATACTCCTCATCTTCCTCTGAGGTGTCCTGGGGCAGGGGCTTTCTTCTCTTGACAACCGTGGGCTCGCGTTCTTCCTCCTGACACTTGGAATGAGGAAAATATAGACTGGAAGTGCCGGCACTGCCCCACACATTGTTCACTTTAAATATTGCATAACATCTCACAATATTATTAATATTTCATTTATGCGATGTGAGCATCGCTGGCCAGTCTATAATTTATTGCCGATCCCTCTTTGTCCGTTAGGAGGTGGAATGAATTGCCTTGTACAACATTCAGTTGAAGCACACATGCAGGTAGTCCAGGCATTGCAGAAGGCACATGGTTTGTTGGCATTTATTGATAGAGGACTTCGCCACAGAAGCAAGGATGCATTTCGGCAGCCTAACGGGGCCTTGGTCGGTCCACACCTGGGGTAATGTCTGCAGCTTTGAGATCCTTTCCTTAGAAAGCAAATACATGGCATTAAGGGAGTGCAGCAAAAGTTGCCCAAGCTCATTCCTGGGATCAGTTGCCCAATGAGAACAAATAGCGTGGAGTGGGCATGTATTCACTTCATTTTAGAAGCAAAGGAGGGGAGCTCATTGATAAATATAAAATTCAGACAAAGATGGACATACTGAATCCAGGGATGATACTTCATCTGCCTGGGGTTGGATGGTGCGCGGGGGTGATGTGTGTCTCAGAACAAAGGGTTACAATCTCAGAGAACAGGGCAGGCCATTTAGCGCTGTGATGAGGACGAACCAGTTCACTCAGAGCATGGTGAAAATGTGCAATTCTCTTCCACAGAAGGCTTTGGAGCCAAGCCAGTGAAAATATTTAAGAAGGAAATGAAGAGATTTCAAGACTAGTAAAGGCCTCAATGGGTATTGTGAGGGAGCGGGAATATTGTGTATAGAAAGAGGGTCAGCCATGACTGTATTGGATGGCAGAGCAGGCTGGAAGTCTATAATGATTTATTGCTTCTCCAATTTTCTATGCTTCTATGTTTCTGATGTAATGCTCTGCTTCAAGAAGAAATGAAAATTCAGAGACACAATAAGTGAGCACATTGCTTCATTCCATTGGGCTAACTGCAGACGACGTCAAAGCCAACCATAGATAAATCCCGCTCCAAATTCTGTGACTCTTTAAAAATGTTTCTCCCTTTTTGGTATCCTGAGAGGCAACAAGGTGAAGGAAAGGCCCAAGTTAAACAGGGGCGTCTCGCAGCATGGGGCAACTGTCGATTTCTTGATCAATGACCTGCACCATTTGGCTCAACAGTGTGAATACGGCGATTTGATATCCGAATTCTACTGAGGATGAACAGTGGCAGGTGTTGAGGTAGATTCACCCTCTGACTTCCTCCAAGCCACAGATGACCTTCCTGCTCAGGGAGCATGCAGGTCCAGGGCATGTCATACTTCAACAACCCACCACACACAACCTTTACAGGGCACCTTCCAAACACAAATTTACAGACCACCTTCCACAACCAAATGTTGCAGGTCATCTTTCACACCCCATTTTAAAACCATCTGCCACACGCACAGATTGCAGACCACCTTCCTTATCCCAATTTTACAGACCACAATCCACAACCCTAGTTACAGTCCTCCTTTTGCACCCCGACGCTAAAAACCACCTGACCCTCGACAAAATTGCAGGCCATATTCCACGTACTCTCTTTACAGACCTCCTTCCAAACTCTTACTTTACAACACGCCTTCAAAAGCTTCAATTCAAAGTCAACCTTGCAAACCCAATTTACAGAAAATCTTGCACACCAACTGGTAATAGACCAAATTCCACACCATCGCATTATTGATCATCTATCACACTAGCAACTTACTGACCACCTTGCACATCCCCAATTTAGAGGCAACCTTCCACAACCACTTTACGACGACCTTCCACACCGCAATTTACAGAGCACCTTCTTCAATCCCATTTTTTAGACAATTTTCTGCACTCTCCTTTACAGGCCACCTTCTGCACACCCAATTTACAGAAAACATTCCAAACCCCCTTTACAGAACAACTTTGCAAACCCCACACTATTGTCCGCATTCCACACCCTCATATTATATACCAACGTCCACACAACCACGTTACAGGCAAACTTCCAATCCAGCTTTACAGACCACCTTCTGCAACCCTACATTATGGACCATATTCTGCACCTTCACGTTATAGGTCACGTTACACAAAAGCAATTTTCAGACCAGCTTCCACATCCCCACTTTACAGACCGCCTTCCGCTCCGCAATTTACAGACAACCCTCCAAACCCACTTTGCAGACCAACATTGCACACAATCACATTACCATACACATTCCACACACTCACATTATAGACCCCCTTCCGCACGCCCGCTTTTCAGAAAACATTTCAACTCCCAATTTATATGTAATCTTCCACCCCCCCTCCATTTACTGATCACCTTCCACACCCCCAATTGACAGGTCAACTTCCAGACCACCTCTTTACAGGCCACGTTCCCCAATCCATCTGCTTAGTAACCACTTTCCACAGTCAGCCTTTCAGATAACCTTCCACGCACCCACATTACAGATTACAGATTACCTTCCACACCCCTACCACTTACAGAACACCTTCCAAATTCACCTTTTTAGATCACGATTCACTAGCTGCTTTACAGCCCACCTTCCAAATAAACTCCAAAGACCGAACTCCGTACCCCACTTAACAGACCACCTTCCACACCATATTTAAAGACCACCAACAACAGCCCACTTTACAGATCACAATCCACACTCCCCTACAGAGATCATATTGCATGCCTCATTGCGGATGCAATTCCAATCAAACACGCATTTAAACTCCAACATCCAAAATTAACCTTTAGATGCCAAATCTGCTTTTTACCGACTACATTCGAAATTGCCCCTTTTCAGTCCACATTCATCACCTGCCCTAACACAGGCGACCATCCCCACCACCATTTGCAGGCCACTTTTCGCAGCACCACTTTATAGTCCAGCTTCCAGACAACACTTACAGGCTGAAGAAGGTAAACCCTCCAATCGATCAATTAGCACATCGGCCAGTTGAAGAGGAAAATATACATTCCATGATCACACAACTACCACACTGATGCAGGCTTCCTTTAACGGTTTTTATTGAAGGATATGCAGGGGAATCGCAATCATTCATAAAAACGTAGACCCAGCTCGAGATTGATTACATTTCACCACTTTTGCACTTATTCTAATCATAATACATTTGTATACACTTCAATACATCCAATCGGTAACCGAAACAACAGTTCCATGCCAACAATATCATATTGAGTATATAAATATGTGATTTTGCTAACTAATTCTTTTAAAGGATGTATACATAATTATATTATCCAATCAAATTTAAAACATACGCTAAGGCCTTTGTTCATACAACCCAAGACTGTTTGTTTTTCATCAAAGCCCCCTCTTTTCCCATTGTAAGTCCTCCCATATCTAAGCTAAAACCCCTTCACTATCTGAGAGACTAGTACAGGTCATCTATCATATTGCCATGTTTTACCTCCAGTCTAGCTCTCAAGGCTGCACCGCATCATTGCACCACTTGCATTGTCCTTCCTAACACAGGCAGTCCTCCTTGTTACTGGACATTAACTCATCTCTTGACTTCTGTGTAAACCACGCAAAAACACAATGCCCCTTTGTGTGCAATGTCGATTTTCTCATCCTCAAAAGTTAATATGTTCAGCATCAATGGCTCCCTGGAGATTCTAAGAATGTTCAGCAAATTCTTACCGTGTTTTCTTGTATAATATATATAAATAATTAATTCCCACCCAACAGTCTCAAATTTTGACCCTTGTCAAATCCCAAACTGGCCACAAATTAAGATGGGAATTCCTCTTCTGTTCTGTCGGGTGGACAGTTTTCCAGAACCTCAGAGCAATTTTAAGCCACCTTTTGGAATAACCTAATATTCCCATCTCCTTTCTTCTCTCTTGGAGTATGCACAGGTCGGGGTACTGTCGCGCACATGTGGTTTTTTACTCTCTGTGACTGGAGGGTTCGCTTCCAGGTTTTACATTGGTGCCCGCAGAGTCCGACAGCCCAAAAGAGCATGATTTCTGTGACAATCGTCATACCCATTATAAAAACCTCCCACCAATTCATCAGGGTCCCGGCCGTAGCATGGTAAGTAGCTGATTGTCCAGAGCTCCTGGCCGATTGGGTGACTAAGTCCACTTGCACATATGCGTTATCGATGTGCTCTCTAGAACCTTCAGCATATATTTGAGCTATTTTTGTGCTTTCCTACAAGGCTTTGCGTTCTATTTTGACAGTAGGTTGATCAGTGAAAAATGTGCCTTCCCACCAACGGCTTAAACAACCATGATGTGAATTTGTCTGGCAAATAGAATTCTCCTAATGTAAAGGGATCGGTCACCGATAGGCATAAACTTGAGTTGTCAGCACAAAGCAAGTCCGCATAAAGGAACTGGGCCTCACCGGTCATGAAGCGTCATTGAGTTGAGGATACCTAAATTGCCTGAAATGCTTCCCGTATTGGTAAAGCGGTGAATGTAAATTTGCATGTGTTTGTAAATAACTCCAGCGTTTGGCTTGTGATCACAATGTAATTCCTTGATTCTGAAGAACAGTCTCCAACACTTATCAGTGCAATGCAATTTACAATGGATATAAATCCACGTAGCCCTACGCAGAATACGATCCCAGCCCTTTTCTACTCCTAGGGACTCACACATATAGCTGTTCAGGAAATCCCGGTTGGACGATGTTATTGGGGAATGGCCATGTTCAATTTGATAACTGCATTCTCTCCTCCACCTTGAGGTTGCAAATTACGAATTCCTTTCACTCCTTGCGTAAATTTATTAGGTGTGATTGGTAACCTAATTCGAACGTGTTTGGGGAATTGTTCTGAACCTGATATCGTCAATCGGAATTTAGCCCATCAATTAAAACTCGTGCTAGAATCTCGTATTCCCTCCCTATGGATTGTGATTCGGCTGTGTCTATTATTCTGTAAACAATCTGCCCAATCAACCGAGGCAGAGGTTATCCTTTTAACTGCAACAATGTCAATGCGTTCTCTGTTCTGCGCACACAGAAGTGCAACCCACAGGCAGTCCCTTCAAATACCCAGGAGGCATAATCATTTAAGTCATTGATCTGACAATAATTATGCATGGAATTGACATTCCTAACTAGCCTTCCGATGGCTCCCAAAATATTACTTTCTAAACTAGCCTGTACTTTTGCTCTAATTCCCGGAAGGATTTGAAACATTTAGTTATTAACTGCCTTCTCCAGTTGGCTTCTTGCACATTTCATGGAATTCTGGTGACTGGGGAAATTAGTATGGTATACTGAAAGTGGTTCCGAGATGTTATGTGTCAATTCCAGGGAGACCAAAGTTACATCATGCAATAATGGTTTTGTCTTTCCGAACCTGACTATTCAATCTGTAGGGGGACCTACTACACTTGGACATTGTGTGGGTTGTTGATATAAACATGTAGTCAAATTAAAAATCGTGAATCATAACAGCCATGCCTATCTGATAGATATCGACATTTTTCTTGACAATATTGTCCCTCAAGGCGCGGTTCCCAAAGAAAGGGAGGGAGGGCTGACCATATGGCGCTCATATTAATCTTTTGATGCATTCAAATGCTTGTTGGTGAAAAACTGGGAGGGGACGCTTATGTTTTACATCGCCGATACCACCAAAGCAGTCCACTCTCGTTGTAAGACTCAAGTGGTGTTAGCTTGTTTGGCTGCCTTGGTGCTTTAATTATAATCTACTCTGACAACACTTAGTGTTATCACACGTGGTGGTCCTGATCCCAAATGTTCGTTTGATATGTCCGTTTAGTGACTTGATCCTTAAGCCAGTTGTAGAGTTTTCTTATCCATTCCCCACTTCCTCCTTGTGGAAGTAGAACGTAGTGCACAGAGTGCAGGCAGGTGTCATTTTTGACTTTGACCTTCGCTGCTTCCTATGCCAGTGCTGACCGGCCCATAGCCAGCGCCATGTCCCTGTTCAAGCATTAACATTGGCTCCCATTGTCTGCGTTACCACTTGGCGATTCATCATATGTGTTTAACTTTTTTTCAGGCCTCCATTTATTTTCCGTTTCCATAACTAAAAGTTTGCACTTATTACATCTCATAATTATCTCATATAGTCCATGCCACATTGAGCAAACACTGCTACCTCAGGGCTCACACTGGCTAGCACATTATTCTCAATTTAGGGGATTTGTTTCTCTTTGGCTTTGCCTGTTTCCATATCCTTAAGCTTCTGTCAGTCTCTAACATCGTTTCTGAACTCATGTAATTGCTGACTTAATTCCCTTACTTTGCCCAATATTGTTCTTTCAGTAACAGCACTGCACTTCCTATTATCAATGCAATGGGTGAACATGGTAGTAATTTCTGGTTTAGCCCTAAGGCGCATCAGAATGATGGACAATACGGTGGCCCAGCTGTTCCCTGTCTCCTGAATTGTTTTTTTATATATATATATTCAAATTGATGCTCATCCTTTCTGCCGTACATGGAATCTGGGTGTGGCAAGTTATCTGCAATTTCTGTTTAATCTCCAATAAATTACACATTCCTTTAATGGCTCTCCCTGTGAAGTTAGTTCCGTAATCACAATCCACCTATGTGGGCAACCCACTCCTTCCAATTTTCTATCTCTTGCTGTTGTCTCACGTGTTACCAGAAATTCCTTAATCTCTCTACACAACTCTGCAATGCATCTTCTTTTCCTGCGTTTCAATGGCTCAGTATCTCCATTTCCAGAGGCAGACCTCTCTGAGAGTCACTAAATTCTGCCTGTAATCAGGTTGTTAATCTTGTGGTCATATTCTTTGCTGCTCGCATGCAAATTAATATATTGTGATTCGTAGATCTATTTAGCGTTTCCCGTTGTTAAGTATTATTTTTCCTTAACATTCAAATTGCCTCAAGTACAGATGCCGGTTAGTTTCAATTGTTTGTTTTTTCTTTCCTCACAACGATCACCCTAAGATTCTCTTGAGGTCAGTTTCCCCGTTGTCTTCATCATTTCAAATGATTCCTCACGCTTTAGGCCATATTAACCATCCCATGTCCAAGGAATAGATGTTTCTCTAGATCTTTGCTTATCTCCCACTGTGCGTTTCAAATGTCTCAGTTGATGGCCAGATTACCAAATTCAATTATTTTTATAACAGGCTGTATTTGGTGCCCTCTTATAATAATTATTTCTCCTACCCTTACTCCTTTCCACATACCATTTCACACAAACAATATCTACCATTTTATCTCCTTCAGGTTGTCCAGAGAGGCTTTTCAGACAAATTAAGTATCCTCATGCAAGTTATAATACAACAATCATGCATTGACATGTTTTGCTTCATTAGCTTATTCTCAAACCAAATTTAGTGCCTCAAAAGTAATAAATTAAATTACATCTGACCTTTTTGCATTACCCCTGATTCAGTAATTGAGCCAAAATTATATTTCTTTAAAACTTTATCAAGGTCTTGATCTTGAGTTCAAATTTTGGGAACAGGCTTACAAATAAAAAAGCTGGCAGCATTTGAATTCATGCCTGTTGTTGTCAAACCTTTTAAAATGTAAAATCACTTTTTGAACTTAATCAAGAATCAAACCTCAATTTTTAAAACTGTGTAAGAACTGTAATTTAAATAATCAAAACTAAAATAACGTCTGTGTAATCATTTGCATCCAGATAAGAACTCCCACCTGCGTTCTGGTTTGAAGCGATACATTGGAGAGTATCTTTCAAACTGAAAATGCTCACCAGATCATTTCTTCGCCTTCACAGAGGTCCGGGCGATTCCCACCGACTATGCCAATTGAAGAGGGTATTCCCCCCAATCTTACAACTACCACATAGGCCAGTTAAGGAGGAGACATTACAATCCCTGATCACACAGCGTCCACAGAGATTGAGGCTTCCTTTAACCGGTTTAATTCAAGCATATGCAAGGGAGCTGCAATCATTCCCAGCTCCAGACCCAGCTCCCAGATTGATTACATTTCACTACTTTTGCACGTTTACTTATCATAACACGTTTGAGTACATTTGAATACATCCAATCGATAACCAACACTCTGGCCCCATGCTTACCCTGCAATATTGAACACGTAAACATGTAATTTTGCTAACCAAGCATTCTAAAGGCTGCATACGTAATGATATTACCCAGGCAAAATTAAAACAACTACGCAAAGTCCTTGGTTCTCACAAATTAAGACTTTGTTTCACCAAAGGATAGTTTTTGACCATTGTTTGTCTTCCTATATCTAAGCTAAAACCATCTTAAACTCACTAAGTGTGAGGGGATTATAATTAATATAATTTATATATGTTCCTTTGTCTCCAGTCTGACTCTCAAGGATGTGCAATGTTATTTACTTCTAATCTTCAACTCTTAATATGTGTAACAGCCAAGTCTGCCTGGATAATTTAAGGGTTTTTCATAAAATATAAGTGTATTCTATTTTAGCATTTTTAAAATGTTCCCACTAACAATGATCTTATTTTTGTGAGGGTCCATCACTAGTTATTGGCATTAGAATAGCAGTTTCTAGATAAGATTGCTAGCTCATTGTCACTTTTAACCTGCTAAGCCTAATTCGTGTCCTTTTATATTTAAAGGCCCTAGAAGCCTTAAGTCTGCAATTGAAATCGATCTTCACTTTCTTAATTAGGCATAATTCAAATTCTACAAAGACGCCCAACAGGAAATCATCAGCTTGCATGGCGAAGAGTCCTCCTAGGTTCTTTTTATGGTTCCAGTGGAAAATTGTGGGGTCTTCCTTTAATTGACTGCAACCAGTTTTCAACAGCAAAAACGTCAGACAAAAGTGCAAAACTCTTGGTGCATCATTCAAACCATAAACAGACTTGTTCAATTTCCATAGCTTTGCTTCCATATCTGCATCTTATTTAGGTGGTTTCTAAAAACATTCTTCGAAACCTCTGAATTCCCAGACTTCACCCCAACCTATTTGCATTCCCAAGTAATAGGATTCCAAAATAGGTCGAATAAATCTACAAACTCACTTTCCCTGCTGTAGGTGATTCCACACTGACATCCTTACATCTTCATCTCTTTCAAAGCCTCGGGATACTGAGCTCACTTTGGCCTCATGTGTGCCACCTGATAGTAGCTTTTCTCTACAGATCAACCTGTGAGATAAAACTGCCTATCCTCTGTCAGGTAATTCAACATCCGGGTGATTCCCTTAAAATATCTATGTCTTTCCGTGTGGTTTCCTTTTCAATGTATTTTTCGTTTTATTAGCAGACACTAGAATCTCTAGGTAATAAGGACTTATACTCCAATTAAGAACATAGCTTGGTGTCTATACCTCTTGTTAAACCGTGGCCTCTACTCACATGACTCTCCCTGTTTTGGAGTTCTACTATATGATCTTTCTCCCATGCGGACAGAACCGCGTCGGCAGGTCTACGGCATTTTTTTTTTTCCAGCGTCACAACCAATTTCTGTTCTACTGTCAGAAATCATACAGCACTTTCTGGTTTTCCACATCCTTACCCCGGTTTGCCAATCAACATGGTTTGTCACATGTCCATCGGACACGTTTAGCTGATGTTTCTATTTAGCAGTGGCCTTTCCTGCTTCCCTATGATGGTGACATCCTTCCAAACACTGGTCACTTCTGGTATGTATTTACCCCTTGTTCCTACTTTGCCTAGTTGCACCTTTGAAAGAATAGCGTTTTCCTGCAACTCAATGTTACTTTGTTCATAAGTCAGTCAACCGTCTATATGCCATCCTCTGCTCTTCATAACAGCTCAATGTGTGTGTGTATATGAAGGGTTGATGCCTCCCCGCGTTCTATGAAATATTCAGGATCTGTAAATTTATGCTCACTACTGATTAACCAC
Organism: Cetorhinus maximus; assembly: GCF_964194155.1. Lineage (NCBI taxonomy): Eukaryota > Metazoa > Chordata > Chondrichthyes > Lamniformes > Cetorhinidae > Cetorhinus > Cetorhinus maximus. The sequence continues at coordinate 79,143,442 of NC_135900.1, read as the reverse complement.
GACAAATGTAACCAAACTGTTTCATTGCCATGAAGTAAATCTACTACTTTCCCATTACTTTTATTGTTCCTCTTAAAAATTTGCAGCCTTCCTTTATGTAAGAAACCATATCTCCGTGTCTAAATCATATTTCCGATGGTGCTAAATGTTTCTGTTGGGCTGGCCTAATTTTGCCTGAAAGCTCAGCTATGATTATAAATTTTCTGCCCGCAAGCAAATCTTTCAGTTGAGTAGAAAAGGTGGACCAAATTCTAGTTTCTCCTCAGCAGGGGCAGCATCTGACAGAATTAAAGACAACTACAGTTTTCTTCCATACACCAACTAGTATGGATATTCCCCCACCAACATTCGCACAGATTTATATGGATGCACCGCCCAAACTAGCACTGTTTGCTATTAACAACCTGGTTGATCAGCCAACATTTTGTGTTACACGTCATCTAACACCGCATGGTTTCTTCAGAATGACCATTGCTAAATGCGCTGTTAGCTGCAGTATGCATGGCTGTGATGTTTAAATTATCGCACATATTTCAAAGTTCCTCATTGGAAAATTCGTCCGCAATTAAATGTGATGAGCTTCGTTAGTCTTCCTAATGCTGCCAATTTCTCAATGGGTTTCTCGACAATGACACTCTTGTCATTACATTAGAACATAAGTTCTTGCAGCAGGCATAAACACTTCATCCCCTCGAGCATTCCCCGCCGTTCAAGACGATCATTGCTTATCTCATTTCGTCCTCAACCCGAGGTTCCCGACAACTTCCCATAATCTTTCAAGCCGTTATGAATTAAAAATCTGTCTATCTCCTCCTTGAAATATTTGGTAGCCTATCATCCATTGCACACTGATGTCGTAAGCTCCACAGATACAAGACCATTTGAGAAATGTAATTTCTTCTCATCTCTGATTAAAATGTTCCGCCACGTAGCCTAAAAATAAGGCCTCTCTTTCCAGTATTCCCACAAGAGGAAACATCTGTTCAATGTCTACTTTGCGTATCACATTTAGCATCTTACATACCACAAGAAGCTCTCCTCTCATCCTTCTGAACTCCAGCGATTATAGGGAAGAAACAGCACAGACTCTCCTCATGAGTCAAGGGCTATACCTCTGGAATCCATCTTTTGAAATGACTGTGAAACAACTCCAGTGGGACTACATTCTCCCTCAAGTAAGGGGAAGAAAACTGTGCACTGTACTCTAGTTGATTTCTCACAAATGCCTTGGATGGTGCAACAAGGCTTCCCTATTATTAATGTTCTATTCCTCTAGCAATAAATGCCAATTTTCAATATTGCCTTCCTTATTGCCTGGTTTTTGGGCAAACTATCTTTCAGCGATGCATGCACAATGACACTGTGATCCCTCTCAATTGAAGCATTCTGAACGTTCTGCCTATTTAAATAATAAGTCGCCGTTTTATTCTTCCGACTACAATGGATATCCTCACATTTATCCACTTTAAAATGCATCTGCCAATTTTGTCCATTCATCTAACCTGCTCATATCCATTTGTCAATTTCTTATTTCTTCATTGCAACTAACTTTCCTAACTATTTTGTTGTCATCTGCAAACTTAGCTAGAGGACCTTCTTTCCATGAATTCATATGATTCCTATATATTGTAAAGAATTGGGGCCCAAGTACAGAACCCTGTGGCACTGCAATTATACAGCTTGTCATCAAGAAAATGACCCATTTCCCCTGATTCTCTGCCTCCTGTTGGTTAACCAATCATCTATGCAAGCAAATACATAACCCATAACTCCGTGTGTTCTTAGCTTGTGCTCCAATCTTTTGTGTGGCACTTTATCAAAGACCTTATGGAACTGCAGATATACAACATCTACATGATCCCCATTATCAGTTTTGCTTGCCACATCTTCAAACTCAAAATAAAACCATGCTGACTCTGAAGTGTTTCATTTTGACATTCCAAATGACCCATTGTTACTACATTAATAATTGGACCCAAAAATTTCCCAACGATAGATCTTAAACTAAATGGCCTACAATTTCCTACAATCTTGCTCCCCCTCTTTTGGGATAAAGGCTTTATATTAGCAATTTTCCAATATAGGTACACCATTCCAGAATACAATAATTTTTGAAATATTTTTAAAAATGCATCCACTTTCTCTGAACCCACTTCGCTTAGGCTTCTGGGACGTAAGCCATCAGGTCCTGGGGACTTGTCATCCTTCAATCCGAATAATTCTCTCAATTATTTTTCACCAGTGATGGTGATTGTTCACGTCCCTCCTTCTCTGCACTGCCTATAGCAATTGGGGTGCCACTACTTTCCTCCACTGTCAAAACGGAGGGAAATATGGATTAAGTGTGCCTGCCAGTTATGCATGCCCCCCTATTAACTCCCCAGAATCGTCCAGCAATGGACCAAAATTCACCTTTCCTATTTTATCTCTTTTAATATACTTGTAGAAGCGTTTGCTATCATCTTTTACTTTTTGAGATAGCTTTCTTTCATAATTCACCTTTCATCCTCAAACCCTTTGGCGATTTTTTAACGTTTGCCAAAGTTCCAAAGTTACCACTGACCTTTGCAATCTGGTATGCCTCAGCTTTTGCCTTTATATTATATTTAACATCCTTGCTTAGCTATAAAAGCTTTAATCCTCCTCATACCATCTTTCTTCCTCTTTCGAATATAGTTTATAAGGGAGAAACTGAATATCTCCTTAAATATTTGCTTATGTTAAGCAAATGTCCTACCTTCTAGTCATCCGGCCCAGCCATCTAGGGTCTAACCTGCCATCGTGCCTATGGAGGTACCTTTGTTTATTCCAGAGAACCAGTGTGGAACATTAGCTTCTCGCTCTCAAACTGAACTTGAGATTAAATCATGCTATCACTCTTCCCGACAGGACCTTTACTATGAGATCATTAATAAATCCCATCTCATTCCACAAAACAACATCCAGAAAAGCCAGCTTCCTGGTACGTTCCAGTACCTGTTGCTTTACTGTGCATTATAGAGCATATGCTAAATCTGTTTGCCATAACTAAGAAGCGTAGCAATAAAAATACACCTCTCCTTGGTCATAAAGCTCCAGTTCCATTGACGCTGCAAGTTAAACTCGTTGGCCAGTGGCAAGCTCAAAACGGGAGACGAAGGTCTCTTTGCGATATTTAAGACAAGTTTCACACTGAGCAGTGACTTGTTCAAGGAAGTCATCAGAATCTTTATTCACTTTTCGGCATTTTGAAGTAGAATCTGCAATTTCAGTTTTGTGAACTTTGCAATCTATTTAATTACCAATTCATCTGAGTTTTGCCCACCAAAATCTTTTTCGCAGCCGTTAAAAGAGCTTCTGAAAATTTTGTTGTGAAATCACACGCTAACCTACTGGGAAGCATCAATGACTTCACAGAGTAAAATGGAGTTCCAAATTATTGTCCGAACACGACTGCTCAATCATTTTTCATCTCTCGCGACATCTGAGCCCGCTTCATCTCAGATCGAGTAAATTGTGTTAACTCGCAGGAAACCACAACAGTAATGATAAACAGTTTGAGCGCTGCTATCTTACGAGGATGGACCACCTGTTTGGAGAATGTTAATGTATTGTCATTTCAGAACCTGAGGGAGTTAGACCATTCACACCCCTTGACCTTCTGCCGGGCTGCCTCATCGGGACTACAGATAGCAGTCAAGCTACCCCATGCTGCACAACGCAGAACAGAAACCCTTATTTCGAAGTGCACAGTTGAAGGAATCTAACAATTAGATGCTTATCACTGGGTTTAAACTCTGTCATCGATACAATTCCACAATGAAAGTCATCATCATCATTTCCAGTTTCAGATAAATGCATTTCATGGATCACTTAAAAAATACGATGCATTCGCGGTTGTCAGTTCATCAAATAATGATACTGAGGGATCAACAAGAAAAACACGGACTAACCAGGCCCCGTGCATTCATTTTCTGTTTAAACGCCTATGGTCACCTTCCCAGCCACGCTTTTAGTCCCGACTCTCAAATTGGTTGAATAATGGCTATTTTCAGGCCTCTTGTTGTAGCCCCATCTTTGTTTGGCAATATTCATTAAGTATTTGTTTGACAGCGCAATTCCGTGAACATTGTATTCTCTATGCTTTGTTTTGCAACATAGTTGTTCGCACCTGCTAAACAAGTGACAGGGAACGACCGTTTCTGGAGAATTTGCTTATAGGGCAGCACCTATTTGTTCCAGGGGAGATTCTCATCACCAGAGCTGAACCCCTGTTAGTACCAAAATACTATCAAGATGGGAAAAGCGAGCACAGTCCAGTAATTTAAATGCCTACACCGATTCCGGAATTTGAAGTTCAATTCTCTGCAGTCGCCAATATCAATTATGAAAATGCATGACAAAATTTCAGTGGACAGACATCTGATTTCCAATATCTGTCAAACATCTTCCAAGCTTCTTAGGTTTCCAATAAATCATCGTTTTAGAAGAACGTATCGAGCAATTTTAACAGAAAGATTAATCACTCTTCATCATCCAAATCATAAACTTTCAATTCTAAAAATTCCTTACACCATAGCTTACCTTTGGCTGGTACTCATAACGCCAAAGCCATAACTTGCTTCTTCCGGGATAAGGAAGTAACTCAGGCCCAAATTTAAACTTCAGCATTCCATTCCTGATAGGGTTCAGAGCCGGATAATTTATTGAATCTTCAAGGACTGCAATTTCGCACCGACCTTCCCCTACTCCATAACATAAATTGTTAGCAACAGGGCAATTATTTTTTTCTTCAGAGGATTGAGACAGAAATCTCCAAATACAACAATCAATCAACAACATTAAAAATTTATCTTCTGCAACTGTGTCATTCACAGTTAGAGGTACTAGTGGAACAATTAATCCGGGCTCGTCTTCGCTTCAAGCTCCTTTATTTTCATGAAAACTTCTCGGTGCCGATAACTTCCCACGAGCTTCCACGCAAAGTTTTCGAGCTGTAGCTTTTTATGCTTTTTAGATAATTAATGCACAATACCCGTTTAACTACAAAAAGCTTTTAACAAGGTGACGAACATATTAACGCTCTTTCTCTCCATCTCAAACACTCTCTCTCTCCCACATTGCCTCTCCCTTTCTCTCTATCACTCTACCACTTTCTCTCTCTCTCTCTACTTCCCTCCCTCTCTGTGAACGAAATTCCAGAGTTTGATGTCAGAGTACGTATTGGGTTTTTATTGATGAACTGTTTAAAGGCCGTGGGGATGACAAATAATCTCCCTTTTTCTCTCTGTCTCGCTCACTCTCCCTCTCCCCCAACAATTTATGTCTCTCTCTCTCTCTCTCTGACACAGTTTCGAAGCGTTTGCTGTCTGTGTAGATATTTCGATCTTTACTAATGAACTTCTTACTGCCCGTGTGAATGACAAATATTCTCCCTCTTCCCAATATCTCTCCATCTCTCCCACACTCTCACTGTCTCTCCGCCCCCTTTCTCTCTCTCTCTCTCTTTCACAGCCTCTCTCTTTTGCTACCCTATACTTTCTTTCTTTCTCTCTCTCTCTCTCTCTCTCTCTCTCTCTCTCTCTCTCTCTCTCTCTCTCTCTCCACCCCCCTCCCCCCACCACCACAATCTCTCTCACTTGTAGAGATTTCATGGACTGCTGCCTGTGTAGGTATTTGGTTCATTGTTGTTGTGTTTTTTTTCTAATCCGTGAGAACGACACATGCTCCCTCTCTTCATTTCTCCCACACACTCTCGCTCTCGGATACAATTTTCCCTCTCTCCCACAATATCTCTCCACCATCCCTCTCTCTCTATCTTTTTCTCTATCTCTCTCCACCTCTCTCTCACTATCTTTCTCTCTGTCTCCCTCCCACGTTCTTTCTCTCTTTAGGGGCTTCCAGGATCTGCTGTCTATGTAGGCATTTGTATTTTACAGGCCATGTGCACGACACACTCTCTCTCTCTTCTTCTTTCCCACTCCGCCACACTTTCCCTCTGGTAGGGTTTGCTGCTTCTGCAAGCATCAGGATTTATACTGATGGGCTTTTTACAGGTCATGCGAATGACTAACAATCTCTCTCCCTCTCTATTTCCTGCAACCTTTCCCTCTTGCGGCTTAACTCCCTCACTCTCCTTCTGTTCCACACAAACTCTCACTCTCCCACATTTTTTTCTCTCTCTCGACAATACCCTCTCTCTCCGAAACTCTCTGAAGCACAGACTTTCACTCCCACAATTTCTATCTCACAAATTCTGCATTTATATCTCTATCTCCCACGTACTTTCTGTCTGCCTTTAGCTCTATCTCTCTATCTCTGTCCCTCTCCCTCTCTCTCTCCCTTTCTCTCAGACTATGGTTCTCTCTGTCTCTCTCTCTCTCTTAATATCTCTCTATCTTTTTATCTCTTTGTCGCTCTCTCTCGCTTTCTCTCTCTCTCTATTTCTCTCTCTCTCTCTGTCTTTCTCGCTCGCTCTCTGTCACTCTCCCGCTGTCTGAATCTCTGAAGCATTCTTTAACGTTCTCTCTGTCTCTCTCTTGTGATCTCCATTACTCTCTCGTTCAATCTCTCTATCTCACTATTTTTCTTTCTATCTTTCTGCCTCTCTCTCGCTCTGTGTTTCACTCCATCTCTCTGACACTCTCTGTTTCCCTCCCTCGCTGTGTGTGTCTCTCTATCTCTCTCTCTCTAGCTTAGTATCACTTTTGTTCTCTTTCTCTCGCTGTCTGCCTCTCTCTCTGTCTCTCTCTCGCTCTCGTTCTCTGTCAATCTATCTCTCGCTCTCTCTCTCTCTCTCTGTATCGTTCTCGCTCTCTGCCCTTCTCTCTCTGCTTCTGTCTGCCTCTCACCATGCACCTCTCTATCTCTCTCTCTCTCAATAGCTGACACAATCTCTCTCACTGTCTCTGCCTCTCTGTCCTGTCACCCCCTCTCTCTCTCACTCTGTCTCAGTCTCCCTCCATCTCTATCTGCCTCTCGGTCTGCCTCTTTTTTAATAAGCCCGATGTTAAAAATCAATTGACCTCAATCACTTAAAAATTGATTCCTACCAATTTATTACTTCACTTCCTTTGTCCACTCTTCCTGGTGATCTCTGGAATTTTCTTCCGGGATTTCGATAAAAGGATTCCTGTCCAATCAAATTGACGAAACGCAGTGATGGACATGCAATACAGACAATGGCAGGATAGAGTGGGTTCTTCTGTCCAATCAGTCTGGGGGTCGCGATGACCGAATGGCATCCTGTTCAATGGGAATGTTGAGATGTTCAGAGGGCTATATTCAGTCCAATCACTATCCAATAATGATGATGAACAGAAGGCCCGGCGAATGGGAGAGCAGTGATATTCGGAGGTGTATTTATCTGTCCAAACGGTGAGTGGCATTCATGATTGAAAAGCAGCCAGGCCAATAGGAGTGTTAGAATGTCTGTGTTATTTTTCTTTCCAAATAGTGAATTGCTTGCAGGATTTTGTGAAAGCCCAGCCAATTGGAGGGCAGAGCTGTTCGCTTCTGTGTTTCACTGTCCAATCGGTGAGGGATATTGGTGATGATCGGCCTGCCCGAACATTGGGAAGGCAGGGATGTTGGGAGCAGTATCTTTCCATCGAATCAGTGAGGGTGTTCCATGATGGACCCGTTGTGGGGCCAATGGAAACACTGTGTTGTTTTCATCATTTTATGAATTGAAGAATTGAAATGAAGGCTTATTTCAGCACATTCTTCAAATACTGTCTTAACTGAGTCTGTGTTACGGCATAAATCGCAGTGTTAGTGCAGCAGCTCAGGAGCTATAGCATGCAGCCCAATTCCGCAACATATCTCTTTAAATAAAAAGCAATATAATCCAATAACATCATCCACCACCATAAAGAATATAACATTAACGTTGACCATAACAGGATGAAATTGGCCGAGATCACAACGAGTAAAATCATGGATTTCCTTCGGTTCTCCATCTCTGGGTCTCTGAGAATCTCCCCAGTGCTTTGAGCCCGGAGTCTCCTGCGGGCTCTGCTGCTCACTAAAATGTTTGTGACGGTGAGAAAATTCAGCAACAGGATTAGGAGAAATGGTACACACGGGTTTAAAATGTGATGGAGGAACTCGATTGCTCCCCATACCAGAGAGTACTGAGTATGCGCTATTGGAACATAGAACACGGGGAAGTTCACCAGCAAATATTCAACTGTGAGTAGAAAATACGAGAAAATGTTCTTTAAACAACTCAGTACAGTCACTGTTCCCAGGACCACAGCCGCCGTTTTCTCAGTGCAATATTTACTTTTCAGCTTCGGGCAAGAAGTAGCCACAAATTGATCAAAGGTGAACGTGACGGTGAACCAGATGGAACAGTCGGTGGCTGCATAAAGCAGGACAGCGTGTACATTGCATAAGGGGATAGACTGCACGAAATTAAACTGTTCTTCAAAAACAACAGGAATCTGTCTCATTATCAGGTCCAGGATAACGACCAGTAGATCGGCCACTGCCATGGCCACCAGGTAACTAGTGACACATCTGGTTAGAGCACAGGTTTTGCACTTCAGTATCAAAATTGTGATTGCGTTCACTGCAAGAAAGGGGAATATAAAATGAATTCATTCTCAGCCTGTGGAAGAAGTTATCAGTTTCACTTAGGAGTTGGTGATATTTTCAAATGTATACCTATATCCTGTGATACATTGAATTACATGGGCAAAAACAACAAAAATGATTACTTGTGTTACATTGGAAAGAAGCAAATTATATAAAAAATAGTTTTACGTTTTTGGAGGAAGAGGTGTTGTAGGTGTGTAACATATTAGGGGTAAATCAATGGCGATTTGGTGGCGGCGGCTAAATGGGAGGACACAGGTGTGATTGGAGACGTCATGAGTGTCAAGGACCTGAGGTGGACGAATAGGAACTAGAAATGCTGTGTGTTCTAAGACAGCGGAGGGATGAAGGACACTTTACCCTTTTCCCCTCCTCTTTATTGAAATACCCACTCACAAACGCTCACAAACAGTCACTCTCTCTCAAACACATGCCCAGAAACACACACACGCAGAGTTCTCAATTAGGGATGGAAAATACATATTGACCCAGCCAGTGTAGTCCACATCCCGTAAGAATTAGTATTTTTTGAACAAAATAATTATCCCTCACACACACAGTCTCTCAGGCACAAGAAAGCACACACATATGCAAGCGCACAACCACATAAACAGAAGCACACATTCTTACTCACACACACAACACATGCCCACTAATAATCACACTTGGAAATACAGGCACAAGGATACTGAAACAGTCATGTGGTAACACTGTTGCACATGCACACACACCCACAGATCAGACACACGTTGAAATAACTATTTCTTTGTTGACACACACACATGCACACACACATACGCACACAAATATGCATGCACACACAAAGACATCACTCACTCAATCACATACACAGATACACACACAGTATCTAACATATTCCGATAACCACACGCTCAATCTGAGACCCACAAACTCTCCTGCACCCACAGACACAATGACAAAGAGCACACGCATCAAAGCACACACACAAACAAACACACAAAAGTAATTGCGCAAACACATACACACACACACACACATGAACACACACCCAGACACACGCCCTCACTTACTTGAACACACATTCACACAGAGAATCACACAGTGACACAGACAGCCACGCTGACACATACAGACACTGTCACAAAAATTCTCCCTCTCTCGCACACAAAGACACAAACATAAATACACGGATACGAATATGGAAACGCACATAGAGAAAGGCACACATATTCACGAACATATTTTCACAACCACATACGCACAGAATTTCATAGACGAACTAATTAATACAGAAACTCACACATCACACTCTCTCTCTCACATGCACACACAGATGGACACATGTTAACACACGCACATACACTTCAACACACAGACGTACAAACACTCATGCAACCCCCTGCTGTTACAAAATCACACTCTGTCACACACTATCACACTCACACAAACAAACACAAATGCGCAGGAAATGCACTCTCTATCTTTCTCTCTCTCTGTTTCTCTCTCACTCTATTATACCTTCTCTCCCACACACACACAGACACACAAACAAAATCACTTTCACATAAGCACACACGCATACAGATGCACACAAGCACAAACACACACTCACATAAACAGAGAGGCAGCAGCGTAATCACAACCACATGCAAACACACACAGAAATGCACAGACGCACATAAACACACACACACGCACATGAACACACAAGCACTCATACACACATTCATATACACTCACACGAAAGCACCAACATTCACAGGAGCAAACATACACAAACATTTAGTAACACAGGTAAACAAATAAACACACATAGGCACACAATGAAGCAGAAACAATCACGCACACACACGAACACACACACACACATACAAACACACACAACAGCGCCGCAGAGGTGCATGCTGACACGCACGCACACGCAGAAAACATAAATGCACATATTCACACAGAAACACACATACTCAGAGAAAGATACACAGAGAAATATAAAAACACATGCACACGCGCACACACAATCAAAAACATTAATGCTAATATAATCATCCGCATTCACAAATACAGGAACGCACACATGGTTGTACAAATGTTTTGACATCCACAAATGAACAGGCCCTCAGCCAGCACTCACAATTTCAAGAACTCACACTTCAAACACAGTTGCCTGCAAACACAATTGGGCACACAGTAAGACATGCATACAAAAACACTGACTCACACAAATTCAAAAAACAGAAACACAAATTCACAGAATATCACTTTCTAAAGTTCTATCTGACTCACACAGCAGAAAACACGCACGTGCATATAAAGGACCGTTTCTCTCTCTCTCATTCCCCCTCTCTCTCTGTATCATTCTCACTCTCTATCTTTCTTTCACTCTCCCTCTCTCACACATACACACATAATCACAAATGCACAAGGAGACACAATTGCATCCACGCAGTGATCAAATAAATCATATAAGCAAATAGACACACAGGATGTCATCTCTGCCTCTCTTTCACACACACACTCACATACACAAACACAATAGCACACACACACAAAGGAACACACGTATGCACAAGCAAAAGCACGCAGACTCAATGACAAAAACTGAAAGGAAAATACTTTCTCTAACACAAGCATTTCCTGCACCTCACGCACAGTGGAACACAAACAGGAATGCACAGGCCGACACACGCAACGTCATAGAAGCAAACGTTCATATACGTAGTCAAATGCACGCATATACATGCGCCGAATCTCACAGAAGAACACACAAATGCACACATTCACTAACACATCTATAAACGCACAATCACAGGGGCACACACTCAGGTAGTAACTCAGACACACGCACATACATGCAAACAAACCACGCATACATGCACACTGTTGCACGCACAAAATCACACACAAAAACAAACAAACACACATAGTGAAATCCGCAGAAACTTAAAGGAACAGATATACACAACACTGAAAAACTCACAGTTACACAGAGAGACACACATGCGCACGCACATATGCACATGCACACAGCACATCACACAGTCACTAAATGAGAGATAGTGACACTATGTCACGCAAACACTTTCTCCCCCTCTCAAACAGACATGCACACACACAGAAATCCTCAGGAACAGATACAGAATATAAAACCCACATCATACCCATGCATAAACAAACACACACAGACACCAACTCACACAAGCACAAACATACACACGAACACAAATGCTAAGACACACACACACACACATACATAAATGCACACCCCGTCGCACACAAATTTCCACGTTCATGCATGCACACAAGCTCACTCAGAGATTAGCTAAGTCAAAATTTCACTCAACACAGACAACACATGCACGAACAGATGGACACACAGTAATGCACACAAACAGACTGAGATTAACACACAGGCACACACGCAGACATACACATGCACAGTCACAAAATCACACTCTCTGACACACTATCTGGCACAAAAATAACCATAAACAAGCATAAAAAGGTCCTCCTCTCTCTGTGTCAAACATAAATATGCAGACACACGCTGACACACATTCACAAGCACACACAATTATAAATGCACATACAAAGACAAATGAAGACACACACTCACACACAGATTCACGTGCAGAGAGAGACAAACATTACGCCCTCTATGTGTCCCGTTCACATGTGCAATCACATGTCCAAACGCAATTACACACACACACCATCATACAGACTCTTTATCTCTCTCTCTCTCTCTCTCTCTCTCTATCTCTCTCTCTCTCTTTGTCTCTCTCACTCTCACACACACACATACACACACACATTCACATTTGCAGAGAGACAAACAAAGTACAGTTTCTATTTATTTTGCATATATGCACTCACATGCACAAACGCAATCACACGCACACACATAAATAAGCACACAAACACACATACACAAAAACACACACACATTCATACACACGAACACACGATTGCACATATGGAGACATAGAGCACCCCGGCACAAAGTGTCAATCACAGACATGTGTCTCACAAAAGCTGATCCTCCCTCAGGCACACAGGCACAAAAAATCGAAATGAACCTACACACATAGGGAAACACACAGCTGCCCTGACACACACGGGAAC